>NW_006159712.1:2673484-2689817 GCF_000334495.1 Tupaia belangeri chinensis | reverse complement strand
AAAAGAAAGATAGATAGAAAAAAGAGGAAGAAGAGAAAAAGGACAAGACAAGGCGGAGGAAAAGAAAAATATCACTCATGACTTCTTAAACTTTGTAAGGAAGACTATGCAAGAGTGGCTGCTACAGAGAAGCTCTGCATAGAGGAGGGAGATTGGGCTCAATTCTAAATACAAGGACAAGTAGAATTTATAACCAAAGAGTAGATTTGGGAAAATTACTAAGAGGAAAATCATGGCTGAGGGTTACCTGTTTACCTTACTAAACAGGGTCCTTACTAAAACTGGACTAAGTCAGCCAAGGATAGAGTCCAAGGTCAGAGCCTAGTCCTAAGAAAGAAGACTCAGAGGAGTCTGGCTAAAGTTTGGTTGAGGAAGGAGTCTTTGTCAACAAAAATAATCATCATCATAATACCATTATAACATCTAGGCTGTTTATTATGTGCCAAGTTCTTTTATAATATATATATCCTACTTAGCCCACAGTAAAATAATTCTGTGAAGTAGGTACTATCGTCACCCCATTATCAAGGCAAGGAGTCTGGGGCTGGGACATATGATCTAACTTGCCCCAAATCCGTTAATCCCAGGCAGCCTAGCTGCGAAGCCTGCATGGACACCAGCTATGTTATCCACCATGGCTACCAGCTAGCAGGTAGGTGCTCAGTAAATGTGTTTCTTCTTCTGGGGTCAGCAGGTGGCATGGTGATTAAGGGCGCTGAACTTCCACAGGGCTGACTGCCGTCTGAGTCCCAGACCTAGTGGCTTCCTTTCTCACTTTCTCTCCCCCACCCCTAGCCCTCTCTGGTCAAATTCAAATTTAAAAAGTTAAATAAAATAACTTTTAAAAAATTACTTCCTCTTCTTCTTTTCTTTTTCTGCCAGATGGCACATGCCCTTGTCAGAGAGAGAGAAAGCATCCCTCCAGTGGGGAGATGGTCATACTGCAACGCCTACTCCTCCGTCTCTCTCTTCTTGTGGGATTCTGGCACACAGGCACTTATGCGCCATGTGTTTTTCAAGCCACTGGATCCGGAACAGTTAGCCATGTGGGATCCAGCCTAACCACATCGCTGGCTGAGCCTCCTCTCTGTTTGTCTGTCTGTCTATCTATCTATTTAAATTTTGCTATAAGGCGCATGTGCTCTCTGAAGAGAGACAGAGAGAGAACGTGAGAGAGTACCCTCCAGAGGGGATGGCCACGCTGCATTCCCTTCTGTTCCATTCTCCTTCTGGGATTCAGGGCACATATGCACATGTGCCTGGGCTCCTCTTCTTTTTAAAGAACACTTTTGAGGGAAGTATTTTTCACAAATCAGCTTCCATATCAGCTTCCCCAGTCTGGCAGCTATTCTACCACACAACCCACTCTGGTCAGGGACACCTTTCTGTGTCACTTCCATCTTTCATGAGGCAGATAAGTCCTCAGCTGGCTGTCCCAAAATGTCACCTCTGTGCTATGGCACTTTCTCTGCTACACTGATAACTCCAGGCAATTCGTAAGCACACTAACTTAGGAACCACTGCTCTAAAGCGCATTTGTGCTTGGTTTTTCTGTAAATCATTTATCATAAAACAACAACGAAACACACACACAAAACATAAAAAGCCAGGTACCTTGGAGGAGCCAACAGTATAGCCCTGACCTGTGGCTTAGGATGGGAACAAATGCTCAGACAGCTTGGTGGCTGCAGCACCTCCTCGTCCCCATCACGCCCCTCCTTCTGGACTCTATGGACTTGTTTCTGGCCTGAGAAGAGTGGGGGAGGACAGGAGCCTGCTCTGCATAGTCACAAAGGGCCCAGGTCAGGCCTGGTCAGCCAGGTGCCTGCCACTTACAAGAAAACAATTTTCTCAGGTTGAACTCTGCCTCCTGTTCTGGGGGCCCCCTGGAGAGGTATGATGCCTTTCCCTTTCATTAAACAAGGGAAGGGGGTACACAGCAGGGTGGGAAGGAGCCTGGGAGGGGGAGAGGAAGAGGGCGTCATGCAGTGTAGGCAGGGGGTCAGCTGGGCCTCTGCTTCCCAGGCTGGGCCAGATTGAACCAGAGAGACCTGCTGGTCCATAATTCATCTTAATGAAGGGGCTCGGTAACCCTGCCATGCCCTGGGGTTTCGGCAGGAAGCTCCTGGCCATTCTGCTGACAAGGGTCCCCAAATGTTGCAGGTGCTAATGGGCTCTTTCCTCCTGGGGTTTTTATGGCATGTTTTGGAGCAACTGGATGCTTCAGAATCTTCTTCTATTAGGGCCCCCAAGGAGAAGGGGATGCTGAACTGCAGGGCCTGCTCTGGGAAGGCCCCAGAAGCCACTAGAAGCAGCACACCATCCTCTTTGGCTGACAGCTAAGGAAGGTAGAGTGGCGGCAGTGGTGAAGTAGCAGGAGGTTGAATAGGCAAATTATAGTCAAAGTAGAAAAATGTCCAAAAACTATCAAAAATTGCAGTCTAGGCCAGACCCTGCAGGTTTTCCTTTTATATACACAAACTCGCCCACTCCTTACAGCAGCACTGAGAGGCAACAGTAGCCCAAAGCTCAGAGAGGCTGATTCACCGAGGCTGCACAGCTGCATTTGTTGCTGAGTCCGCATTCAGACCCAGGTTAGTCTCCTCCAGAGCTCCACACCCACAGCATTCAGTGAGCACTTTATGAGGGAGCTGTATTCGTTCCCTTTAACATAACTGCTCTCCGTGAGAACCTCGCGAACACAGTCTGCAGCTGAGGAAAAGACTTCAGAGAAGTGTAGGAACAAGCACCGTGTAACACAGTAAGCATCCTTAGCTGGGGCTTCGCAGCCTGTGACCATGCCACCAACACGATCATTGGGTAAAAGGCCTTGTGAAACAAACCACTGCTTTCTGTGGTTGGTTTAAAACTCTCAATTTTTTGGAGCTTTTTCCTATTTTCCTCATACTCCCAAGAAAATGCACAGACATCGAAGATGCAAGGATCACATTTTCGGTTCTAATTTTTGTTTTTTAACCTATAGAGCTTCCAATTTGGCCAAAGACCCAGTTAAGATGATGCTGGATTCCAATTTGGCCAAAGACCCAGTTAAGATGTTTCTGAAGTACCTTTTTTTTTAAGTATGGTCTGTTCCAGAAGAGTAATGAGACAGCTTATAAAAAAATCTAACACACAACTGTCCTCCACAAACTAAACTGTAAACCCCTTAAGAGTTGGATATTTGCCTATTTACTCTGTATCCTGCCCTTCCCATCCCAAAGCCCAGGGCTTGGGAAAAGTACTTGTGCATGTCTGTCTGTCTGTCTAGCATCTACCTATCGTTACATGACACGTGGGAGGATTGACTACACTGAGACTGGAAGTTTAGGAGTTACCGCAGCTTGTCATTTCCTTGGCTCAGCCTATCTTGGTAACCACAGGAAAAAGTGGAAAGTGATAGATCAAGAGGTGAGGCTGTTTAATACATCATTTTTGTAGGGGCCGCTGTTTATCTTTTGACAACTAATCCCTTATATCAGCAACTGAATGCAAGTTCATACTCCTTCTGGCTCAGTTTTACCCAGCTCCCTCAATAACATCACTCACAAGCATTGACAAATGTGTTCCCAGCAGTTCAATACAGAGAAAAGCCACAATTTGAACTTATCTGTTTTTCTAAGAGTTCCAAAGCAAAAAAAAAAAGTGATCAGAGAATCAGACACATTAAATTTTACTAAATGCCTACCATATGCAACATATCCATTCCAAAGTAAGAGCTTGGTCCCTTGGTTACTGGTGAGAAGCAACATTGCCTCTCACTAGATTTGGGGGCCAATGGGTACCCCAAAAGGAGAAGAGGACATGCAAAGGTCCCAAACCAAACTATCCTGGTTATTGAGTATTTCTATAATATATGCACATCTATATATTTGCATTTACCTGTCAGATACATATAGTAAACTGGATATATGTGCGCATATATGAGGGATCATCCAAAGTTCACGGAAGGGACTGGCAGGTGGCATGGTGATTAAGGATGCTGGACTCCCACATGGCCAACAGCAGTTCAGGTCCCAGAACTGGTGGTTCGTTTTCTCACTTTCTCTCTCTCTCTCCCCATCTCTGTTCAAATTTAAAAATGAAATAAATAAGGATAAATGAAATAATTATTTTAAAAATCCTCATCTCCGTTCAAATTTAAAAAGGAAATAAGTAAGGATAAATGAAATAATTCTTTAAAAAGAATTCATGGAAAATGCACATAAGAAAAAAATTATCCATAGATTTCAAAACATTTTTGCCCCCAAATAAACTCATACTTTAATGCTATTTCGTCCACAAACTGTTTGAAGCCCCTTCACATATATGGGCAGAATGATATATGCTTTTTCTTTTAATAGAATAGGGCCATATAAAAAGACTCTCTGGGTTAATTGGGACCTTAAATTAAGCTTTACTGATCTAACATCCCCCTCCCACTCCAAAGCACACACACCTGAAAATGAAAAGGGTTTGGGGACAGGAAGAAGATCCCACCAACCCAGGATTAGAACTTTTAGTGAAAGGTGACTGGTGTTGAGTGCCATCAAAATGCCTTACTTAAATTAACACAATCCCAAACTGATGAGATCTGGGGTTGCAAACTGGCAAACAGGAAATTGTCCCTGTGATCTTCTGTTCTTCAAAGAGGAGCCTCTGCAGCATGTGTGTTTGTCAGTTCAGAGTTTAATTAGCCATCTATATGCACTCAATCTGGGCTCAGCAGGGAAGACCAAACACTGTCAGGGCTGCAGGCAGCCAGCACAGTCCTCTGGGAACACACAGCATTGCCCAGAGCTGTCCTCCATGGAGCTGGCTTGCCTGTCACCCTTTAGGAATTGTTTCTCCCTTCCCCAATTCTTAACGCCCCAGTGGGTGGCTTGGAATTCTTCTTGTCTGTTTGGTAATTAAAGAGGCAAAGCTCACTATAGACTATTCTCCTGGGTCACTGTCCTTCTGGGTCAGTCTGCTTGTCCTCACTTAACAAACTCACTTTTTAAGGGTCCTGCCTTTCACCATCTCAGGATTTCATTCTCTTCTCTTGGAGAGCAGTCTCCACCTTCCCAGTCTGGACAAAACCATGTTGGATTTGTTCTTTCCTGAAAGTATGGTATTTGGGTGTGAAGACCAAAGAAAGGAATCCTTCATCCCTCGACTCCTTGTTTGAGTTGTGTGTGGAGGGGAAGGGTGAGATGCTATTGATAGTACCTCCTGCACGCTGTAGTACGACAGACTGCGAACCTGCAGTCCACCCACCTTTGCACATGCTTAAATAATTGACTCTGACAGCATTTCGGGAAAACAAAACCTTGAAGCTGTGGTTTATATTTTACGATTGGAATATTTTGCACCAAAAAATTAGATTTCCAGTTTCTTTTGCAAAACAAACAAAAATGTCAGAAGCTGCAGCAACATTGGCCACACTGATAGGTTGTACCCACAAGGGCTGAATTCAAAGCCTGGGCCAAGGTGGCTTCTCCTAGGAGGAAGGAAGGGGCCCTTTTTCTTTCTTTTCTTTCTCTCTGTTTTTAGAAGAGATTTTTGCTATAGGGCACATGTGCTCACAGGAGAGTCATCAGAGAGAGACAAAGAGATAGAAAGTGAGAAATCCCACCCCCTCCCGGGGGGCGGGGTGTGTGGTGGCCATGCCGCAATCTGTTCTCCTCTATTCTCTTGGGATTTGGGGCACATATGCACATGTATCTGGCATGAGTTTTAAGTTGTTGGGTCCAGGACTCGAAATGTAGTTGACTGTGTGGGAGTCCAGCAACATAACCATTATGTCATCTGCTGGTTTCAGGGGCCTCTTTTCTTAAGGCACACAAAGGCTCCCTGTGGGTAAGGGGGACCCAGTTCCCTCCACTGGCCACCTGACCAATTTCATCAACTCCATTTACCTGCCTCTCCCTGCACAGTGTCTAATCCTTGCCATAGACACGACAACAACCACCTACAGCTATCCACTTTTTATACTTTCAGTGGCACCAACAGGTAGATTCGATTTCTACTCAAGCTTTAGAGAAAATTCTTACTGGTTGCCATCCACATCCAATTCTCCTTAGACCCCAGGTTTCTTGCTTTCTTAAACGCAGTCATCCAACTTCTACTTAGGTTTACTTGCTTCCTCGACTCTGGGAAAACACAAAATCTGACTCCAGAGCCAGAACAGGTCGGCAGCAAACACATGCGGCTTATTACACCACTGAGTATAAAGAATGAGAACGGCTGGTCTGATTTCTTCCAGAGCAGCCCGCTGTCTCTGAGTTGTCAGCAACCTTGGGCTTCTACTTTTATGACATCTTCTGACCCAATGAGCAGACCTAGGCAGTAAAATGCAAATCATTCCAGCAGTCAATTAATCCCACTGAAATCGCTTCAACTAACACAGCAGTAAAAAAAGGGGGGGGGAAGAGTTTTTCTCTCCGGTCTTGCTCTACTCAGAGATAACCTGCAAAACTTAAAGGACTATTAGTTGTCCAGATCCACCCCAATTCCCCAAATCCAGGCCACATGCATGGTTGTTTAAGCCTTAATGAAAATTAATGAAATGGAAATAAGAAGGAGGTTACTGCTGTGACTCAGAACTGCCTGGTGTCAATATGCATACCCTGCACAGCCTGCCCCAGCTTGGCAAGACAAACTGCAGACCAGCAACTGGAGTGCAATGCCTACCCCCATCCTGGTATGGAACCCTAGTTTCCGGAATAATGAAGGGTCTGTATGTTCATGAAACTTCTTTCTGTTATTATCATGGCTGGAAAGAATGTTCAGACCACAAGCAGAAATGGCATGGGCATGCCAGGCAGCCCCATCTTGCCCTCTTACAATGTTGCTCCTATGGTGGCATGTTTGGTCTTCAGCAGACTCAGGCACAGAACACCAGCCTGAAGTGCAGCAGGGTCAGGGTCACCCTTTATTCCAAATCACTTCTCAGAGGTCTTGGTTTCTCCAGAGCCAACTTTCTCAGCATTAGTGCCAACGCTCTCCAATATCTGGTGGCATTTCCACTCACAGCCACGAGGCGTCCTTCAGAAGCTCTTGCATCTTGTATCATTGATTTTTATTCCCCTGTGAGAACCGTCAAGGCCAAGGAGCACAAATACCTCTTTTTTTTTTTTTATATGTTTTTAAGAGCTTAGAGGTTACACAGGCCAACCATCCCCATTTTACACATGAACAAAGTATAAATGACTTTCAGGGGAACAGAGTTAGAATCAGAACCCAAGAATCAGCAGCTTCAACTTCAGAAGGTGTGTTAGTAAATCAATTGTGTGGGCCTCAGAATGATCACTTCTTAAGCAAAGGGGTGCCCTGACTCCCAGCCCATAGGTCCCTACTGAGCTAATGCTTGTGTTTTGGATTATAAAGCAATGAGATTCTTTCATCTATATCTAATTGTTGGTTGAACCACTGAACCAGAAAATTTGTTTGTAAAATGAACATATGAAATATATTCAGTCTGACTAGAAATCAAAGGGATGTAAATCAGAACCACATAAAGATAGTAATGTTTTTGACTGCATATAGAACAAAAATGAAATACAAATTATAATTAAAGTTGATGTCAATACTTCAAGGGGCAGTACAATTGTTGCTGGTGAGGATAAAAATTGGCACAAACTCTCTGAAAGCAGTTTGGTAACGTGTATCAAATGCCTTAAGAATATCCATGTCCTTTGACCCTTAATTCATCTTCTAGAAATCTAACCTAATCAGAAATGTGGACAAAGATTTAGATCTGAATGCTCATTTTAGCACTATTTATATGCGGCTGCCCTCTCATTCCTTCGAACACTGGGATGTCCAAAGGAGAAGACTCCATGATGGTACAAGAATACAAGTCTGGATAAGACTAAAAGAATGAGAAATTGGGAAGCACAAAAGGAAACACTATAGATCAGCGCTGTTCGGCGTTGTTTATAGACTAGTGTCAACCCTGGAACTAGCTGTTACCAGCTAGAAATAGTCACATAAAATTTTTGAGTTACTATTTATAAGTTTGATGTTTTGCACCCTTCAAGCAAATCTTTTTTTTTCTTTCAATTTTTGCCATTTTTGCCATTTTTGCTATAGTGTGCATGCACCAGTCAGAGAGAGAGAGAAAAAAAGTGAGAAATCACCCTTGGGCATATGGTCATGCTGCAATCCCTTCTCCTCCATTCTCCTCTCAGGATTTGGGGCGTGCATGCACACGTGCCCAGTGTGTTTATTAAGCCACTGGGTCCAGGACTCAAAACTACACAGTTGGCCATGTGGGATCCAGCTGCTTTAACCACAATACCACTGGCTGGCCCAAAGCATGTCACCCTCTATTTTGCATTATAACCAAAAAACAAAACAAAACAAACAAAAAAAAAACACTTCGCCTTTTTCTCACAGATTGTTTGAGTAGCACTATTGCTCTCGAGACACTTAACCCAGTTGGCTGGAAGGAACTGAAAAGAGAGTCAGAAGGAGGTGAGAATGGTAGCCAAAAATCTGATTATGCGACAAGGACAGAAATCTCTGGAGGGGATTTTCAAACACAGGCTGCTGTTAGGCCAATAATGCTTCCATCTTCGCAGTGAGCACAGGGTATCTGGAGGCCAGTCTCTATTGCCTGCTGCTGACTTCTAAGCTGGGTTCACTTTGTAGGCATGTGAGGCTGTGTTTTCTCCTGCTGCTTCCAGAGAGGAGGGACCAGTACTGAGACTGCTCTCGGGGCCTCCACACTTCTGGGGAGCTTTAATTTCAGTGTGCAGTTAGTAACTACTTTCCTATCAACATAAGATGAAAAGTTAAACCATGGTGTGCCCACCCTATGGAATATTACATGGTCATCTAAAATATTTTCAGAAAATTTTAATAATATGACATAATGTTCTTGGTATAATTTTCGATAACGTGAAACTCAGAAAACAAGCAAATAAAGGCATGTGGGGAAGATGTGCATGCCAAAAACTGAAAGGAAATAGGGCAAAATGCCAACAGCGATTGATAACATCATGAGTGACATCATTAGTGTAATGGCTATGTCGCTGGACTCCCACGTAGTCAACCACAGTTCAAGTCCTGGACCTGGCGGCTTAAACTCACGCCGGGCGCATGTGCGTGCGTGCCCAAGATTCCAAGAGGAGAATGGAGGGGAAGGGATTGCGGCGTGACCATCCTCCCTTGGGGGTGATTTCTCACTTTCTATCTCTCTGTCTCTCTCTGTCTTTCTGGCGAGCACACACGCCCTATAACGAAAACCTTTCAAAAAATATATATATTTTCTGTATTTTCTATAGTTTTGCGGAGAGAAATGTAAACCTTTGAAAATAAAACAAAAATAAATTTCAATGAAAGAAAAAAAGAAATGCTTCAGTAGAGGCATTTTGAGTTCTGACTAGTCATCCTCCATGGGGCTCCCCATTCCCTTTTTCCTCCTTATCACTCTGTTCTTCCTGGACCACCTGTGGACCAGGCCTTCCCTGGCTTTTTAAAGGTGGAGGCAGTGAGGCAGCAGGGCAGGGATGTCCGTGGATGGTGCCCGTCTCCATGACCCTGCATTTGTGGACACAACCTACTACTGCTGACTTCTAGGCCGAGTACTTGCAGAGTGCTCTCTAGAGGAGGGAGCAAGGACGATTGCCTCTGAGAAGGTGGGGACGAGGCGACTGCATCTCCGCTAGTGCAGGGGCTGGTCGTGCATCTGTGTTCCTAAGAAAAGTCCGTCCTCCCTCCTAAGTTGTTCTCATCTCAGCCAGGAGCTGCATGGTGCTTCACAAGTGCCAGAAGACACGGCTACAAAGGGTGCATCGGGGAGACTGCAAAATGCTGAGATCCCTACTGTTCCCTATTCTGGCAGGGTTTTTTTAGAAGAAGCTATTCTTTGCCATAACCGAACTATAATAATAACAACAAAAACAATTGGCATGAGAACAGCAAACCCAAAGAGAATCATGGTATAAAACCCTTTCCATGGCAACAGCATTTCTGAACTAGCAACAAGCCCAGGAGTAAACAAGACCGATCAGAGGAGTAAAGTGAGGAGGGACCAATAATTATACCAAAAACAAGGCTGGGGTGAGGGTCTTTCGAAGAATCAGACTCCAGACTCCGAGCACTGGTTGCTACATTTGTCTGTGCAACAGAACCTCCAGGGAGCTTTGAAGAACACAGATTCCAGGCTCTTCCTCTCAACTGCCAACTCTGCATATCTAGGTGGGGCCGGGGAGTCTGTGTTTTGAACAAATGTGTCTAGGATTCGGATGCAGCCAGCCCTGGACTGCCGCTCTGCATGTAAGTACTGAGGAAACTTGGACCCCCTCTGGCCACAGCCAAGCTCTTCTCCATCCTTCCGGCCATCCACCACTGTGTTCACAGGCCTCTTTGGGGTGTGTGTGGGGCAATGGCAGGCCACTCTGTACTGGAAACTTCTTAGAAACCTCTTCTTAGTGTCCAGATCCTGAGGTTCTACCACAGGGCCTGTTTCTATGATGTACTATTTCTTGAGATACTACATTCTTGTCCAAATCCTACAGCTGGTTAGCGTAGGGGTATTCTCTGTCCCTGTTCCATGGACCAGCCAAGGCCTGCCTTCAGTAACAGCTAACCTAGATAATACTCCCTTCTGCTCCAAGGAAACAATACCCCTTGACTCCTCCCAAACTCAGTCCACACAGCCTCCCTGCCTACACTTTCTGCCCGAGCTGTGAGTCCTTCCCTCTGGCTATAGGTGTTCCAGGAACACTGATCTTGTACAGATCCCGAGTGCTTTGGCCTGCCCAAGGACTCCTGTAAGCACTGTACCCTGTCTCTGCAGTGCCTCAGGCAGATAACCTCTGAGGCATGAGCAACTCTCAGGTCTCAGCTCAAACATCGCTCTCAGGGATCCTGAATGACCCTCCGTCCTGGATTGGACATCTCACTGTTGTCTTCTCCTAAAGCTCTTCCATGTCCTTTTATACACTTGCCATTGTTTGTAAACATAAATTTACTTGGGGGGATGAACTGCTTAGTATCCATCTTCGCCATTTGCCTGAGGATTCCAAAGAAGGAGGGTCCATTTGCCGGGCTACAACTACCACTGTAGCTCTTGGCACATTAAAGCTCCTCCTCCTTTGCCTTGACTATTCATCCTTTGAATCTCAGCTTGGACTTGACATCGCTCAAGGTCCTGGCAGGAAAAACAAAGCCACTTCAAGATTTCTTATTGAGGGAATTTAATGGAGGGAGATTGTTTATGCTGGGGACAGGGGAGCTAGAGCCCAGTAGATGCTGAACTATTCCGTAAGTAAGCTATCCCGCTGTTTCCACCCTAACACTGGAGGAACAAAGGGAATAGCTGATGTTCCCTCTACAGAACCCAGGGAATAGGACCCCAAGGAGACACAGTCACTACCAGAGAGGCTGACGAGGCAAAGAAGTCCCATGGCTTCTCTCCCAGTGTCCCCAGTTCCCACAGTCTCCCATGAATGACTCCGCTTGGGAGGACCCAAATGGAAACCAATCACCAGGGAAGCCAGGGAACTGTAGCTCGCAGAGATCAATGAGCCACTCCCCCCTGCTCCACCATACCACTGCCCCAGCCCCAAGACACAGAAAAGAGCAGGAAAGGCATAAAAAATGGGTCTGAAAGCAAACAGGCCCAGGCCACAGTCCATAAAGCCTTTCCTGTCCTCATCCCAGGATGGATTAGGATCTTCGGTAGGCTGAAAATGGTACCCCCAAAGACATATTCACTGGCTAATACCCAGAACCTCTGAATCTTACTTTATGCAACAAAGAGTGAATATTATGTTACAAAATATGTGTTACAAAGTAAGGACTTTGAGAGGAGGAGTTTATACTGAGTTTTTTGGGTGGGCTCTAACGGTCCTCCTAAGTACCCATATAAGGAATAGGCAGACACATGGGAGAAGACGATGTGTAGACAAGTTGGAGGCAGAGAGTGGAGTGACGTGGCTGCAGACCAAGGAATTCTGGCAGCCATCAGAAGCGGAAAGGGACAGAGAAAAGATTCTTGCTTGGAGCCCCCAGAGTGGAATAGCCGTACCCACACCTAGAGCTCAGACCTCTGGCCTACAGAACTGTGAGAAAATATATTTCTGGTTTGCTTTTCCTACAGGTTTTTGCCATAGGGCGTGTGCACTCGCTGAAGAAAGAGGTAGTGAGAATTAGCCCCTAGGGGGATGGGTATGCCCCAATCCCTTCTCCATTTTGCACTCAAGATTTTGGGCACACATGCCCATGCACCTGGCATGATTTTCTTTTTCTTCCTCCCTCCCTTCTTTCCTTCCTTCCTTTCTCCCTCCCTCCCTCCCTTCCTTTTTTCCTTTTTAGAGAGATTTTTGCTGTAGGGCACATGACTCTCCAGAGAGACACAGAGAGACAGAGAGACAGAAAGCAAGAACCCCCCCCCCCCCCAAAGGGAGAGGCCCGGCACCATACCCTTCCCCCTCCATTCTCCTCTCAGGATCTTGGGCATGCATGCACATTCTCCTGGCCTGAGTTTTTTTTTTATGTTGCTGGGTTGGGAACTCAAACCACAGAGGACTATGTGAGAGTCCAGTGAATGTAACCATTATGTCACCTGCTGGTCCCATACCTGGCATAATTTTTTAAGCTGCTGAGTCTGGGACTTGAATCAGAGTTGGCCATGTGGGAGCCCAGTGCTGTAATTACCACACCACCTGCTGGCCCCTGTTTCTATTGTTTCAAGCTGTAAGTTTGTGGTACTTTTTAATAACAGCTATAGGAAACTAATACTATGCCACTTCATTGTGTACCCATGACATGTGTGCCCCATGCCTCGCTCACCTCCCTTGGCCCACTGCCCCTCTGCACTGGGCAGTCTACTGTATCGTCTTGTCTGTCCTAGTAGTCTGACCTCCTAGAGGGTTGGATTATGCTTTGGGTGGATAGGTCCCTAGTTCTCAGCACAGTGACTGACACATGAGAATGACAAATTAATATTGAATTGAATTTTGGTTTTAAGCCACACCAGACTTTTGATTTCTTATGTCAGACAACACTGCCCAAATACAAAAGAGAGTACCATATTTCTAATCACCCAGCCAGACTATACACTGCAGGTCTCTCTACTCTGTAAATCAGCCCCCTCCTTCATATGCCTCACAGGGGACATGCTCTGCTTGAGAGAGCAGACAATGCAGGCTCCCCAGTGGCAAGATAGTTCCTCCTACCTAGCCAGTTCATAATCTCTGAACATAATGACGAGGCATGGGGAATAAAGGACCCAGCATTCCTCTTGAGTCATGCAACTCACAGTCATGGGCCAGGTCAAAGTTCCCCCAGAGTCCCTTGTGTTAACAAGCTGGGAGCTAAACAGCACAGTGTCGGACAGCATTTTTCTGAGTAGTTAATTAACGAGGGGATAAGCTACCTTGACAATCACTGAAGCAAGCAGCTTCACTGTGTAGTCATCAAGAGGAATGGGATTAGTTTCCAGGGAGACCATAGGGAAATGACAAGGAGGGCAGGCTTGACAGGGAGTGGCATCCTCCGTGCTGCTCCTGGCCCAACTCTCTTTTTCTTCACTGAAAAACAGACGTGTGCAAAGCCTCGGAGCGAGGCTGGACTGGCCTGATAATTAGTTATCATTCAGCATCCTGGATGGATTTAGAGTCTGTTTACAAATGGTGGGAGCCGGGCTGAGGGCATTCCAGAAATCACATTGCCCAAGGCTGACAGCTCAGGTTGGTAAGATGTCCCAGGGAAATCACTGAGTGGCCCAGAAAAGGAGCTCAGAGATGGGCAGAGCTGATCAAGTCATGGCTGTGGTTCACAGGGAGCAGGAGGGGAGGAGTGGCAGTTGCTAAGGGCCAAGGATGGAGAGGAACAGTCAAGAGGAATAGCAACATTCCTGGGAGGGTTCAGGTGGACCACAGTGGATGTGTGGTCTATCTGTCCCTTCTCTACCCTTCCTTTTCATTTATATTTTTTGCTACCTAAAGTGTCAGAGGGAAATGCAATCTGTCCTCCACTCTAGAAACCAAAACAACCAGATCCTCACTTTCCAGCCTCTGCTGCTGCTAGGGTGAGACACATCAGCCTGGGATTTGGGATCTGGAGCAGTGCTGGTCAGCAGGTAGAATCTGTGTGGAGATGGCAGCACAGTCCAGTTCTGGGGCAGCTGTCCAGAGAGGGCTGTCCATGCCCAGGGTTAAATCCAGGGCTGGCAGTGGCCTTCTCTCCATCTTGCCTCTTGTGTTCCTGATGTATCAACTCCCTGTATTCTCACCCCCTGTCTGAGCCCAAGTCTTTAAACCTCTGGCAATCCCAGATTTAGTTATTTATTTGTTATTTTCTCCCCTTTATTCATGATAGAGTACGTGCACATGAAGTTGAGAGAGAGCACTCCCCATAGGGTCTGGTCACTCCACAATCCCTTTCCTCTAGTCCCCTAGTCTACTGCATCATGGGCAGTTGCATGTGCCTGCTGTGTTCCAGGCTGATTGGGCTGGGGATCTGAACTGTGGTTACCATGTGGGATTTAGCTTCTACTCAAGCAGAACATTACTGCTGCAACATGGAGCCAGCTCTAATTTATTTTCTTATAAATCCACTTGCCTTCTGTATCAGCTGACATGGGCTTGCAGTCCTTAGAACTATTCACCAGTCCATATCTAGAGTGCATACCAGCCTCTTTGTGGATAGAGAGAGGATATGAAGAGTTTGCCCAGCTTTATACAGAGCAGAGTTCTGGAAAATGATTTTCAATTTTTTTATTGTTGAAACATAGTAGAGGAGATATACTTGTAAGGTCTCTTTGAGGTGCAAATGACAGAAACTGGTTTAAAAATAATGCAAATATATCTATAATCTAAATTACGAAAGTTAACAGGATCCAGGTACATTTGGATCTGGTGAGAAAAATAATACTGAGAATTTGTCTCTCTTGCTTTCCTCTTTCCTGGTTCAGTCTTAGGTATGTTCTGTTCACTTTCTGATCTCGGGTTCTTCCAGGCTTGTATCCTAACAGTATAGCAAATCTAGTTAGGTTAAAAAAAATTTTTTTTTCCCCAAAAAGTCCAGTTAAATCCTGGGACTGAATATAAGCAGGCAAACTTCAGTCATCTGTCCATTCTAATCTGTAGCCAGGGTTAGGTAGGGGCAAGAGACAAAGCTGATTGGTTCAAATCTGATGTGCCTTTAAGACAAGTTGATCATTAAGTAAACATTCTCGGATTTTCCTGAAGATCCTCACAACCATCTCCCCACCCCGACCCCACTTCCCTAATTTATGGGAGGTAGAGTTTTATAATAGAGTACCTCATGAGTTTTGTTCTTTGTTTTTAAACAGTTAACATATTATTGTTAGAGTGTAGTTGTGTCTCTCCTAGCTCTAAGACTGGCTGTTGGTTATAAGCTAATGCTTCATTCATTTCTCAATCTGCCCCACCACACATAATCACATTGCAATGAAAGTGATGAAGAGTGACCTTATTATAAGGTGGCTTTGAATCAGCTTTAATTTACTAATTTGTTCTACTGGTATATAAGTTTATTATTATTTAAAGCAAAACACAATATAAAACGATAGTGGACTAGAACTAATACCTTACCCCTTCCTATCTGATAGGGTTTAAGAGTATACAATGCTCCTGGTACTGTTCTAAGCCCTTCCCATCCGAGAGCTCACTATCGAATAACACTATGAAGTAGGTATCATTACTAATCCCATTTTATAGATGATGAAAATGAAGAATAGAAAACAGTGAAAATGGTTCAAGACCATACAGCTAATGAGTGCTGGAGCCAAGATTTGAGTTTCTTAGATCTGCATCTTACATTCTTTTTGTTAATCTTAATATTCAAGAGTCCAATGAGATAGAAATTACTCCTATTTTACAGATGAAGATACTGAGGCTCATGAAGTTAAACTATTTGTCCAAGGTCAAGGGTAAGGGCCAGAATTCAAACACAAACTGGGTTTCAAAACTTTTACCTGCCCTTGACCACTTACTCTACCACCTCCACACATACTGCAAATGTCCTGGGGGGCAGAGCAGACCGTTGACACACGGAGGTGTATAGAATCATTGCTTTAGGACAGAGGCCAGAAAACTATGGCCCCTGAGCCAAACCTTGACTGCTGCTGTTTTACAAATAAAGTTTTATTAGCACACAGACATTCCATTCATTTACATAAGTCTGTAGTTGCATTAAAGTCACAACAGCAGAACTGAGTTGTTACAGACACCAGTGTCTTGTGAAACCTAAAATATTTACTATTTGGCCCTCTATGGAAACAGTTTGCTGGCAGATCCCTGTCTGGCAAGGACCTTGATGGCTCAATGGCTCCTGGCTCATTGGCTCCACCTTCTATATACCATAGGGACCCCTGTGGGGTGGAGGGGGAGAGCCA
>NW_006159712.1:2673071-2673430 GCF_000334495.1 Tupaia belangeri chinensis | reverse complement strand
AATGCCAGTTTCCCTAAGACCTCGTCACAGAGATGAAGCCTGAAAATAAGCTCTAGCTTTGAAATTTTTTCTTGCCCTGCTTCCTATTTCTGCTGAGTGTTTATACTCTGGGCACACCCTTAAAACAAACAAGAACCCCAGATCTGACCGTGTGCAGTCTCTGGCTCACTGTGTATCTACTACTCATCCTGGGAAGTACATTTACATCCTCCTCCTTTTTCTTTTTCTTTTTGGAGAGGCTTTTGCTATAGGGCACATGCGCATGCCAGAAAGAGAGAGAGACAGAAAGCAAGAAATCACCCCCCGGGGGGATGGCCACGCCGCAATCCCTTCTCCTCTATTCTCCTCTCAGGATCTTG
>NW_006159712.1:2672738-2673012 GCF_000334495.1 Tupaia belangeri chinensis | reverse complement strand
TGTGAGTTTAAGCCACCAGGTCCGGGACTCGAACCGCAGTCAATTACATGGGAGTCCAGCGACATAGCCATTACGCCAACTGCTGGTTCCATCCTCCTCCTTTTTCTTTTTTTTTTTTTTTTTGAGAGTTTTTTTCACTATAGGGCGCGTGCGCTCGCCCGACAGACAGAGAGAGACATAGAGGCAGAAAGCAAGAAATCCCCCCCCAGGGGGGATGGTCACACCGCAGTCCCTTCTCCTCCATTCTCCTCTCGAGATCTTGGGCACGCACGCA
>NW_006159712.1:2657533-2670898 GCF_000334495.1 Tupaia belangeri chinensis | reverse complement strand
GGGGATGGTCACGCCGCAATCCCTTCTCCTCCATTCTCCTCTTGGGATCTTGGGCACGAACGCACACGCGCCCAGCGTGAGTTCTAAGCCACCGGGTCCGGGACGCGAACCGCGGTCGACTACGTGGGAATCCAGCGACATAGCCATTACGCTAACTGCTGGTTCCCTATCCTCCTCCTTTTTCTAATGTGAAAAATATGACTGCAGATTGATCTTGCCCTAAACCACATTTGACTGGCACTGTTACACGTTACGGCAACTATTTTAGAAACAGACATGCTTTTCCCCTAATGGAGGAAACCAAATCCAATTTGTCCAGTCAGGTTAAGGAAGCCCTGAGGAGCACAAGTTCTCTGGTTCCCTCCTGCTAGAACATAAACTGAAGAAATTTAAAAATTAAAGGGGACAGTTGATTGAGTAGGCCAGATGGACCCCAGGGCTCTGAGCAACCTTGCTGTAAGCTCCAGGGCCGCACCACCTGCTGCTGCTTTCTGGAGAGGCCCACCGTGGCATCAGGTATAACACTGTAATTCTCCTTTGTGCTTTCAACTGTGATAAATGACTTCCCTCTGTGATAATTATCTGCTTCCCCTCTCCACTCCTCGCTGTCTCCAGTCTTCCAGGAGGCCACATGGGGTCATCCTCCTCCCTGTCCCCTGATATCAGTCTTCCCAGCTCTATTGTTTGGCTCTCCTGGTTCCCAGCTTGGCATCATATTCTTGCCCACAGATCAGAATTACACTCATCCTTCAAAGTTCTGCCCCAAGGTCTTATATTTTACATATAATACTTAAAATCAATTTTAATTATACAATAAATACATGAATGCATTCTCCTGGTCATAATGCATTCTGTGAAAGCATTATAGATAGGGCTGACATCTCTATTGACAAACATTTCTATGCTCCATGCTGCCCCCAAGGCCGGCATTGTTATCCATTTGCTACATATTTTTCCAGAATCCTTTCTATGCATTTGCATATTTACATAAGAACCGATAGAAAATACATGTTTTGTATGTTTTACACAAATAGTAACACCCTTGCATTTTTTTCACTCAATGATCCCTACTGGAGACTTTTCCACATTACTCAATATAGATAGAATGCCTTTTCAACTGCCATAGTGTAAGTACAGCATTCCTCTTCAGATTGACATTTAGATTGCTTCTAGCTATTTGAGAGGAAAATAACAAAGTTATAAACATCCTTGTCTCTGCTTTCTTGTGTATTGGTATGTTTCTCCAGGTTAGATTATATATTATTTATTGTTTTCTAATTGTTTAGAGAACGGGGTTGGAAATGTCTTTCTGTAAGGGGCCAGGTAATAAGTATTTCAGGCTCTGTAGCCAGGAGGTTTCTGTCAAAATTACTGAACTTAGCCTTAGTGGTTCAAAAGCAACCAGAGATAGGTAAATGAATGGGTGTGGCTGTGACCTAATACAACTTTACTACAGAAAACCATCGGACCTGGCCCTACACCATCGTTTGTTGTCCCTCGATTTAGAGGGACAGCAACTAGCACATGGGTGTTTTATGAGTTATAGCTATTTCTAGGGTATCACATCACAGCACTAGGGATCACTGCGGACGTGCCCACTGCTGCATGCTCCACCTGCATCGTCTCATTCAGTCCATTCAACACATCAACGAAGTAGCAGAATCAATATTCCTATTGTGTCCATTGAAGGTCAGTGATACTAATTCTTTTTTTTTTTTTTGTAAAGGTTTTTGCTATAGGGCACGTGCACTCGCCAGAAAGACCCAGAGAGACAGAGAGACAGAAAGCGAGAAATAACCCCCCAGGGGGGATGGCCATGCTGCAATCCCTGCTTCTCCATTCTCCTCTCAAGATCTTGGGCACGCACGCACATGCGCCTAGAGTGAGGTTAAGCCACCAGGTCCAGGACTCGAACCATAGTTCACTACATGGGAGTCCAGTAACATAGCCATTATGCTAACTGCTGGTCCCCTAAATAATTCTTTAAGGTCACATAGTTGGTAATTGACAAAGCCGGGATTCCTATCAGGTAGCATGATAACAAGTTTGTGTTTTTAACCACTATACTGCAATGTCTTTTTTATTTGTTTAATTTGCCAGAGGGTGCATGCACTTGCCAGAGAGAGATAGAGAGAGGAGGAAAGGGAGACAGCACTCCCATGGTCATGCTGCAATTTCTTCTCCATTTCTCCATCCTTTTGAGATTTGAAGCAAATATGCACAGGTGCCCAGCATGTTTTTTAAGCTGTCAGGTCCAGGATTCAAACCACATAGTTGGCCATGTGGGATCTGGTTCCTGTAACCACTAGGTTATGGGGCCAGCCCAGTATTCTTACCATTAAGGGAAAAAGCAAATCAAAACATAGCTAGTCCATCACCGAAGTCCCAGATAGCTCAGACAACTAAGAATCTGATGGTTCTGGTGGCTGTCTCCCTAAGAATGTGCAGTTTCCTGCAATGTCAGGGTCACAGGGCTCTGTGCGGGTTAAGGCTCCTTAGATTAGGACCCAATGTGGCTGGGCACCTAGTCAATGTTACGACACCACCACTTCTACTTGCCTTCTCTACCCAAAGCCTGCACTGTACCCTGCCTGAGGACTAGAAATTGCTACTCTTAACTCCCCTCTTGGTCTAGCGATCACCACTTTCTTCCCCACTTGGTTCAGTACGTTCAAAATGTGGCATTCACGTTTGCTATGGGTCCGGCTACAGTGGTGTAAGCTGGAAGTCACTGCTATGCAGTGGCTGAGGCTACAGGGAGGCCCAGGTTAGGTTCCAGTGGCAGGAAGACTGTGACATGGCAAGACCCTGTCAGAAAAAGCCACCTCAGCCAAGCTTGGTCACACAGTCAGGAGTACCTTGAACTGCACTGCTGGAAGGCACATGGCTGACCATGGGTTTGGATCCCCAGGATGGCCTGAAAACATGCTGGGGGTGTGTGCACATGCCCATGATCCTGCAGGCTGGAGAAATGGGACTCACTGTGATGAGACTCTGTGCTCTGTGCTCTTTTCTCTCATGCATGCATAGATGCTCTCTGTCATAAGTAAACTAAACTTAAAAAGCTTTCCTCTGGTTTTCTGTCCTTCTCTTTCCTTCTCTCTCACTAAAAAAAGAAAAAAAAAATTGCATGTGTTTCACCCACTGAAGAATGAAAGGGAGGAGCAGCCTCATAGTGCAGTTAAGCCTATACAGAGGAAGCTGGATCTCACAAAGCTGACCAGGCTTTGGGTCCTAACCACCGTGGCTTATATGCCAGGTACATACGCTCTTATCCAGGATCCTGTAGGATGGAGAATTAAAGGGACTGCAGCATTACCAGGTCTCAATGGGGGGCGTTCTCTCTCTCTTTCTCGCTCATGTTGTATACACACATTCTGGCATTAAAAAAAAGGACTGAAGGGAGGATAAGTGGATGGATGGATGGAGTGATAAACAGGTGGGTGGGTAGAAGAATGAAAAGAGAGAAGAGAGAGAGAAGGAGTTAAGGAGGGAGATGAGAAAAAGAATCCCATTGTTAAATGTGTATGCACTTTAAGAATTGTATTTATCCAATATGCTTTCACTTTTCAGGGACTGTCTGGGGACCTGTTGAAACTATCAAGGACAGACTACCCGGGAAATGTTCATTCTGCAAGAAGAGCACTTTGGGGATAATGTGGGCCTAGCAGCCTGAGACAGCTCTGGCCATGGGGGCTTTGGGGGGAGTAGTCAGGCATGGTGGCAGTAGCAAGGGTGCTGTCAGTTTGACACTGGTGTTTTGCAACTGGCTCTGGAGCCTGCAAAGGTCCCAAATGCTGCTCCTCATCTGCCCTTTGCAAGGTCCAAACCCTGCTCCTCAGGCACAACGTGGAGGGTCAAGTGCATTTTCCACTCCGTTTCATGCCAACTGAAAAGCTGTGACCAGCCAAGACCTAAGTTTTAAAAAATATAAGTGGGGACCCCCAGGGGGCTTGAACCAGGGGCCATTCAATGTTTTCTTTCTTTCTTTCTTTTTTTTTTTTTTTCTTTTTTAATATCTTTGACAAGTGCTTTCTCCCTGTTTGGGAAAAACCTGTTAGAAGGATGCCCAGAATATAGGGAAACTCTGCCTCTGGGCAGGCTGCCCAAGCCTTCCTGATGGATATCGCTGGGCCCCACTTGGTTTTACTTCTTTCAGAGAGCTGGCTTCTTCTCACACATGGTGTGTCATGCCTTGGGGTTCATTATTCAGTCACAAATTACTCCAGAAAGAACTTCCCTTGCCATGGAGTCAAGTGACCAATTATCTTTCTTTCTACAAAAAGAATCTCCTCTTTTAAAAAAATTACTGTAGGGTGTATGCACTGGTCAGAGACAAACACAGAGAGAGAGAATGAAAAAGCACCCCCTGGAGATGTCCACACTGCAATCCAATCCCTTCTCCTCCATTCTCCTCTAAGGATTATGGTCATGAACACACACCTGGCATATTTTCTACACTGCCAGGTCCAGGATTTCAAGGACACAGTTGGCCACGTGGGATCCAGCTGCCTTAATCACCTTGCCACTGCCTGGCTCAGAACTCATCTTATATTTTCTTTTTAATTTATATTATTATTATTATTATTAAAGCTTTTGCTATAGGGCACATGTGCTCACCAGAGAGGGGGCGGGGGGGAAGGAGAAAGCAGATCACCAAGTCTGGGACTCGAACCATGGCTGGCCATGTGGGAGTTCAGTGCCTTAACCACCATGTCATTTGCTGACCACATACCTTGTCTCTTTTTTAATATGATCACCTCCTATCCAAACCACACACATGTGTGCACAAACACTGTATATATGCACCCAATACTGAGCACTCGTAGGCACATTTTTGGCCTCAGTGCAATTCTAATTCTAGTAAATGCAGAAGGGTTTTGTTCCTAAGTACAGATTCAGGGGAGGATATTTTGAGGATATTAAACCAGAATCTGAGCAAATGCAGGTATGCCCAGAAGATTCCATTTTATCAATGAGTTCTCCACGTATTTATTCCACACATCACACGACGGTTGGATATTTACAGCTCTGACAATCCCAGAAAGGAAGATGTTGTGTACAGTTTAGTAGATGTGAAATAACTCAGCAAATAAGCATAAAGCAAAAGGGCACGAAGAGGATGATGTGGTTGTGCCCACCTACAAAGGTCAAGTGACTTAAGGTTTAAGTACGGATGTCTTCTGATCAAGATGTCACTTGATCACTCTTCTCCTTTACTGGACATGGTCATTGGGACAATGGGACAATTGTTCAGGCATAAGAAGCAGGAATCACATTTTCCAACCTGTTTGTACTTTTCCTTCCCAAAGGGGCATTTCTTAAGAAGCCCAAGGAATTCTGCTGATTACATCTCCAGCACAGCCACATTCCAGGGGTAGGAGGCTCACACACCTGGCCAGCCAGGGGGACCACAACACTGAGGACTGAGGTCAGACCTCAGGTGCCTGCTCCCTTCTATAGCACGAAAGCTCAGAGCCTGCTTGTTGTAGCCTGGCGAAGGTTTCATAAATCCATGGCCTCTGCTTGACCTTCCTGAAACTGCCTTGAGGACTGAAGCAAGCATCTTCCCAAGCCCACCCCTCCTCCCCAGTTTTCTGTCATCTCATCTTCTTCTGACCCATCTTTTTTCTTTCTTTCTTTTTTTTTTATTTTTAAATTTCTGGAGGAACATAAAAATCTCAGGAAATTCACCGCTCAGCATGGAACACACCTCTCAGGTTACAGCTTGTGTTTGCACAAAATAGGTGATTTACAGGCACAGCAGCTCCCAGAAGACAGTGGCCTTGACTACCAAGCTGCTGGGAAGGACTCGGAATTGCTGGGGCCATTCTCATCCTCATGCTTGTGTGAATTGTTCATCATCCATTCAGTCATTTATCATTCCTTAATTCAACACACTCCTCCTTTTGCCCATGCCTCCTTCCTTCCTTCCTTCCTCATCCCTGCCTACCTGCAAGGACCACACACTGAGGATGTACATACACTAATATGTGCTAAGCCCCACTGTGTGCTCATCACAAAGCTGAAGGTTTTCTAGATTTTATGGCATTTTATCCTCATAATGACCTTCTGAATAGAAATGATCATTAGCCCTATTTTATAGATGTGAAACTGAGCCTCTAAGTGATCACATAGCTAATAAGTGCTGGGGCAGGGAGTTAAATCTGGGGCTCTGACTTCACAGTCCCTCCTAGGCCTAACTATGACAGTGACTTGCCACAAAATGCTGCCTTGACGTCAATGTGCTCACAATTATGGGCAAGGTGCCCAGGTAAGAAGGGGATTGTGACACGGTGTGACATGTGCTATGGGCAGAATTAAGTGCCCTGAAGGGGCATCTGATCCTGCCTGAGGGCCAGGAAGGCAGGCACTGCTACAAGGAAGAGGTGACCTCTACAGTGAGTCCTGAAGGCAAGGAGGACTTGGGCCAGCTGGGCTTATTTGAATGAGGGCAGGCTGACCACAGCCAGAGAGCTGCTTCTTCCCTGGGGAGCAGGGAAGGCTTGGACTGCCTTGCTCTGCTGTACCTCCACTTACCTCATTGCACTGCCCAGCCCTCTGCTGGCACTGCTAGTACTCGAGATTCAGTGACAGAGCAGAGGATGCTGGCCCATACGGACAGGAAGCTTCCAGCCTGGAGCAGAGCCGGCAGAGGCCAGATCCAGTCCAAAGCAAGAAGAGCTGAGGCAGAATGGCAAATGCAGGATTTCTCTGGCTCAAGGAGACAGTGATAGAGACCACACGTCAGAGTGGGGAGAGAAAAACAGCAAAAAGCCCTGGGCTTAAGTGTTGAGACGGGAGGACCAGCAGTTAGCGTAATGGCTATGTTGCTGGACTCCCATGTAGTCAACTGCGGTTCACGTCCCGAACCCGGTGGCTTAAAACTCACGCCGGGCGCATGTGCGTGTGTGCCCAAGATCCTGAGAGGAGAATGGAGGAGAAGGGATTGTGACGTGGCCATCCCCCCTGGGGGGTGATTTCTCACTTTCTGTCTCTCTGTCTCTCTGGCGAGCGTACGCACCCTATAATAAAAATCTCTCCAAAAAATAAAAAAAGAGTTGAGACAGGGATTAGCAGCTGACATAATGGTTACATTGAAGGACTTCCACATAGTCGACCGCTGTTTGAGTCCCGGACCCGGTAGCTTAAAACTCACGCTGGGCGCGTGTGTGTGTGTGTGTGTGTGTCCAAAATCCCATGAGGAAAACAGAGGTGAAGGGACAGCATGATCATCTCCACTTGGGGGTGATTTCCTGTTTTCTGTCTGTCTGGCGAGCACATGTGCCCTCTAGCAAAAATCTCTCTCTTAAAAAAAAAAAAAAGAGTTGAGACAAATCCTGGCACAATCAAAGATTTATTGTAAACTTGGGTCAAGTCCTACAAAGTGTTGATGAGTCTTAGTTGACCTAGTAGTCAAACGGGTAAGTGGCACTTACTTCACAGTGTTGTCTAGTCACAAAGAAAAAAGTGCTTTGTACATGACAGCAGGCAAAATGCTCTACAAAGCGGAGGAGGCAGGCCACGGGCTCTGCGCACCCAGGCATGGGACAACTCCTGGTGCCTTAATAAATGAAAGTGAGGTGTGAGGCCTTTTCTGATGCTGGGCCATTCCTTCAGGTCCTGACAGTGGAGAGAACAGACATACTAAAGACATGAAAACATGATCCATAGCCTTTATTATGACAATCTGCCCTGGGCCTCTATCCCTAAACTTGTGGTAGTGGGGAAAGGGTGAGGAAGATGGGGGAGTCATCCCATCTTCCAGTGTTCCCATGACCAGTCCAGGTACCTCCATCCTCACTGAAGGACCAGGGATACCTGAGGGTTTAACATGAGGCTGACTCATCAGGGTTCTGCAGTCACTAGGAGATGACAGGGGACACAGGGCAATCCCGTTGTCAACAAACCCTGTTGGCAAAAAATGCTAGTTGCTGCCTCTCCAAATGGCCTCCTGTTTTTAAATGAGTAGCCCAGCATGGGAGCCAGAGTGAAAACTCGGCATCGGGGTCCTCTTTCCTGGGGTTCATCCTGGTGACTGGGTTAGAGTATTGTTTATTTTGACTAAGGAAACATTAGTACCAAACACTAGGTCTCAACCTGCATCCCATGGGTGTCTGAAATTAGTATTTTCACTCTGATGATCTTAGTAAAGGAAAAGTGGTTATCGTCTTCTAAGAGGAAAGGAGAAATATGAGTGTCACGGGGCAGTAAGGTGTCTGGTTTGCCGCCCAGTGTTCAGTCCAGGAGAACAACTCACAAATGTCCCACCCAAGGTCATTACTGAGACCTCGAAGGGTCCCTCTTCACAGGATAGGACTGGGGCAAAATCATGTGGTAATTGAAGTTGGTGTTCAATGAGCCCTCTACACTTCCCACCATGAACACCTGCTCTTGGGGAAGGTCCCTCAACTCACAGACTCTGAAATGTGATAGGAGATTAAATCCTCACCCAGTACACAGGTGATAGAAGCCCAAGATTTACTAGAATGAAAATCTTAGACTTCCAGACATCCTTCCCTGAGACTTCTTAGTCTCTTTGCCTATACTATGCATTCTCGATTTATCTTTCCATGCAACTAGAAAGATTTATCTGAAATGGAAATTTATCAGTTGTTTCTCTGCTAAACATCCCTTTATGGTTTTGAATAATTTTCAAGAGAAGTGGTGCCTGTTGACCCTGCCACTCCCTACCTCTCTGGTCTTAACACCTGAGTGCCACTATATGCTCTGGCTATGACAAACTGCTCTCTCAACCCTTATCACAGGACCTTTGCACATGCTAGAGCTTCCTCTTAGAGTTTCTTTTATCTTCTCTTCTATGCAATGTCCAAGACTTAGCTCAAGGGCCTCCATTAACATCCCTTCTACTGCAGACTGAACAATCCAGAACCTGATCTTACCTTTGTCCCAACACTGACCATTCAGTCCCTGTTTCTATTCCCCAAAAGCTCATGAGCTCTTTGAGGGATGTGAGCAATGTCTTACTCTTCTTGTCCTGCCACCTGCCAGTGAATATTGACTATATGTTCAATGTTGTCAAAAAAATCTTGGCCATTGCCTATGTGGAGCTCACTAAAAGGGAATTCAGATGTTGGGATGAAGGTGACACTACATACCTCCCACTGTCATTACTCCACAAACCCTAGTCACAGTTGGCCGGAATCACAGCCTGTGCTAGGTGTGCTCAGGTAGCTCCTGGGCTGAGCATCCAGGACCTCTTCCGGGTGGGTCCAACCGCACTGCTGCTATGCCAACACCTGGCCCTTACCTACAGTAACATTTTTGAGTAATTACTATATCTGGGGCCTTTTCATAGTGTTTTACATGCATTAACTGACCTAATCTCCACAGCGAACCTATGGGATAGGTACGACTATTATTCTTCCCATTTACAGAAGGTACAGCCAAGGGTTAGATACCATACTCAAAGTAAAACAGCCCATAAATAGGGGAAGGCTGCATCTCAGTGGGGTTTTATTTGCTCCTCATGTTAGGCAACACAGACAAATCAAGACTAGTAAGGGAAGTAGAGGTTCAGACACCTTCCTCCAAACATCCTGGAACTGCAGCCTCTGAGAAGGGCTTTGAAAAGCCCTGACCCAGAAGATGCTCAGCCTGTGAGGAAAATAAGCAGAGAACCTGTGGACCCCAGTGCAGTGCAGTTGACTCTGCCTGGCGAGTTCTGACAGTGAATGGCTATCAGGACCCGGAGTCCTCCCTAAAACCAGGGCCTTTCCCACTCTTCCCTTTGCAAAATGCAAGGCTTAAATGACATGTCTCAAAGCTGTCTCCCCAGGGTCAGTATGCTATGACTGAGATGGGAGGGTCTGCCCTTTCCACATACAGACGAGGTCACTTGTGGCCTTCAGTACAGTGGCAGAGGCATCTCTGCTCCCACCTTGTCCTAGGCATGCCCACTCCTCTGGCAGGTGCAGAGCTGTGCAGGCTTAGGGATGGCTACACTGCTCAGAAGTTTTGCCTCCAGCCTCAGTCTCTCACCAGTGAAAAGGGTGTGAGACGAGGGCAAGAAGGATCCCCGATGGCTCTGCCTCCCACCCCTGCCACTGGCGGGGGGGCCCCTGCCACTGGCTGCTCTGTGTTGGAGTTTCTTCAAGTGAACCCTGGAGACACTCGTTACCAGGGCTGGTCAACTTGTCAGGGATCCTGTTACTCTTGAATCCAATTCCAAAAATAATACCAGGTCTGACATATTAGCCCCAATTAAGCTGGCCCACACCATCTTCTCACTTACTTTACCTATTTTTCTTCTTGCCTCGTCCCTTCTGGACTCCATCTCTCAAAGCTGAATTAGAAAATACCCCACATTTGATCTGAAGGTGCATCCGCTCTGAAAGGTACGGCCATGTAGCCATGTGAGCAAGGGGCCGCCATCCACGGAGTCTCCTGCCTTTTGTACGTTTTTACACCTAAGCTTCAATGAGGGGAAACACCAAAAAGCAGAAAGGAGAAAACTAAAAAAGACCTTGTAGAACCCCAGGTAGAGGAGGCACACGCTCAGCTCAAACATGTTTTCCAATTTCCTCTTGTATATTTTTTCCTAACATCTTTGCATAGGGTAATTCTGATGAGGTTTTCACCTGCCAAAACAAAAAGACTTTAAAAACTAACAGTCAATTTCACACAGGGACCCTATTTAATCTTAAGATAAAGAATATTGAGTGTGTTGATAAACTTCAGATGGACAAGTGGACTGGTAGGTCAGTCTTTTGCTTACTGAGCACAGGCATTCATCCCCACCTGGCTGAGCTTCCAGCCTTCTCACCTTCTCCTGGCATGAGAACGGGTGAGTTTCCCCCCATATTTCTGAGAGGGGACATCATGGATCCATCCACTTCCTCATCTGGTTTCCTGGTAACCAAACAGCCATCTGGGAGCCGGACAAAGATGTCGTACCTCAAAAATCAGCTGGGGGGTGGGCAGTGGGGGGGGGGAAACACAGAGATTTCTCAGCTTTTAGGAGCGGGGCTGCCCTGCCCTGCATTCTCTGTCTGCCCTAATTGTGTGCCCTTCTTTACGGGGTGCGACGTTTTGAAAGAAACATGCACAACATTTTAATGTCAAGAGGAGAATTAGTGTCTCAGAAAAGCCTCTAGTATGATCGCATGTAATTGTTTTATAGATGCTGGCATGGGTTCAGGGAAGAATGGGTTTTTAATACCAAATCTTTCCATTTCTCTTTGTTTCCCTGTGATTTGTGGGTTCTGTGAATGGCAGGTTTCTGGCAGATCCGCAATTCTGATTTCGCCTTTGTTTTCTCATGCTCGTGGAGTTCAGAGTTTCTTTTATTTTTTTCCATGTATCACAGATACTGTTTAATGGGGGTGGAGAACAGCTTTCCTCCCAACCCCCAGGACACTCTATTTGGTTAAACCACACATAAATTTAACCACTCTCCAAAGAACCATTAATGATTCTAATGCACATATATGTACACGCTCATGCAGACTGAGAAGGTTTTTATTTTTCCTTTTAAACCAAAGAAATATTCAAAGAACAACTTCTCACCCCATCTTCATCCTCATAGGAAAAAATGGTTTTTGGGCAGAGGTATGCATTAGAGTTACACTTGACTGTTCAGAACACACCGGTCCCAAGGCACAGCCAGTGTTACTACAACGTTGGTGACACTTTCTGGGTAGAGGGTACCCTCAGCGGGCATCAGGCTGGTGAAGATAAACTCAGCCACCAGATAATGTCTTCCAAAGTCATCCTTGGATATACCAACATGTTCCAGAGCAGAGGGAGACCGAAAGGGCACAATTCAGAGATCAGCATCAGCAGCCTTGGGCTTATATTAGGATGCAGAAGCCAAAGGGCCACTTTTAAAAAGGTGCGGTTTAGAAAAAAATCCCTCTGACTGTAGTATGGGGGGCAGAGCACAGGGCAACTAGTTCAGGCACTGTTACTATATGAGTGATAATGAGGGTCTATGTTAAGGGCATGAAAGGGAGGAGAGATAAGGGAATGTCATGGGGACGTCTAGCAATTGGACCCTTCCTCAGTATCTTCTATGTGAAGCGGCTATCTTTGTGTGGCCAATTTGACCTATGTCATAATTGTCATATGGACACACAAAATGCTCTTTGCAAGATGACCAGTACTGAGTACAACCACTGTCCTAACCCTGACCACTGCCACCTCTGACCTCCTCTTGATTCTCCATCTCAGGCCTGTGTCTTCTTCATCCTTGACCCCACTGGAGTGTCCCATCAGCCCTTTCCTGTCTCCTCGATGCAAACTATGACATCTTATCTTTCTAGGATAGAAATGACAATTTACAACTTGATAGACCTGTATCAAAACAGCCAGGTCAAAATATTACCCATCCCTGTGCTGAACTTCAAAAGAAGCAAATATCCTTCAGCCTGTATAGACAAACTATCAAAACAGAGAGCCGGGGAGACAGTCATCCCCTGCAGAATCTTCAGCCAATCCCAGCTTCTCTGAGCATTCCAAGGTCACCTGCATCTAGGGATGAGCTGCAGGAGCAGGTGAGATGCTGCCAAAAGTGTCAGAGGAGGCAGCACCTGTCGGCCCCCTAATCCAGGGCTGCCTGCCTTGTGCAGGAAATGGTCCCTGCTGGGTGTCCTTGCAGCCACTTCAGCCAGGCCTTAGTTTGCTTCTAATTAGCACTGAGCAGGCTCAACAGTCCCTGCCTCCTCATGACTGCCCATATGGTGGGGACACTCCTCGCTGCTAGCAGAAAAGATGAGTGAGGCTGTCTGCTTCCCTTTCTCTTTCCATACATCAGTCCTCCAGCTCACATTCCTTCTAGCTCGAGCTTTTATTCTCAAACCCAAAGGTGTTAAGATGGACAGGGTAGAAAAGGCAGCTTCCTGTGCACATTTTATAGACCCAAATGCACTTGGCTGTGGTTAATTTCCTAAGAGCTGTGGCCTGCATACTTCCCTGGTGCTGAGAGCTCAAACATTGGTCTTTCATTCCAAATAGATGTGGGTTTGACATTTCTGAAGCTTGAAAAAAATGGTTATTATTCTAAGCTATGTGCCTTGAACATGGAAAGGGGATTGGCTGGATTTTTGCATAGTGATAACTTCTCCCAAGGGGTGGCAGCCCCAGGAAGGAGACATGGCAGGGCTCTTCAGAATGATAAATGGAAGGCCCTGGCTATGTCGGGATCACAGGGAGCCTGGGAATGTGGTGGACTTGAGGCCTTTTCATTCTCTCTTTTCGGGTCTGGCTGCCTGACTTCAGATTCAGTAAGAACCACCACCTGATTCTCTGTTCCCCAGCCCAGCTAGCCTTCCTTCAGTTCTTCCAAATTCTCTCCTGCCATAGGACTTTTGCCCAATCTATGCTCTCCTGCTGACATGCTGTTAT
>NW_006159712.1:2554302-2657088 GCF_000334495.1 Tupaia belangeri chinensis | reverse complement strand
TGCTGAAATGCTGTTCTAACTGCCTCCCCTCATACCTTTGGCTTTACTAATTCTCTTCTTCCTTTTATTTTCAACTCAAGAACTTCATTGTCCAGTTCAAATGTGGGCTGTCCCAGTACTGTGTGTGTACTGCTCACTCTCAACATTCCTTGCAGCAGTAATTTCCACTTACTATGTGTGATCCTTCAATTCATTTCTGTCTCCCAACCAGACTGTAAGCCTGCTAAAGGCAGGAACTATGCTTGTTTTTGCCCCAGGGCACCCAGTACAGAATGCAGTACCAAGTACCCACTCAATGAATACTTGTTGAGTAAGTAAAAAGTCAAAAATTCTCTCAATAGAAGGTAAGAAGCAGTACTCTCAATGCCAGACAGCAGGGTTCAGTAGAAGAGAAGAGCCTTCACGATTAGGCAACCTGGGTTCAATCCAGACCCTGACATTTGGATGCTGAAGACACCACATTTGAGAACAGATTTCTGGCCGATTCAGAGACAGCTGGTACAGCATGTTCCCAGGACCAACAGCATAACAGACCAAGGGGAGGCGGCCTACCTCTGACCAAAGCCCAGAGGAGTCTTCAAGAGAGATGTTCTTCCAGGTGAGGGAAGGAGATAGAGGTGAAGAAGGCACCAGGCTGAGGGGGAATTGGTTTCATTGTTATTAGACTGAACAATGGCAACTTCAGCTCGGGTGTCATTAACCCTTGAGGTCTCTGAGGGATAGTTAAAGCAATGGTTGGCCAAGGACCCTGCCTAATGCTCTTGGGGGGTGAAGAAGGTTTTGGAGAAGGAAGTCAAACTGTCAGAAAGAAAAGCCCAAAGACTGCCCCATTGAAAGGTGCCTCTCAGGGTACACTCTAGCCTCTTGAAAATGGAGAAGTTCTCTGCAGGTTGAGTCTTTGTCTGCCTAGTTTTCCACTGTATTCCTAGCACCAAGAACAGTTTCTGGCACAGAGTGGGTGCTCCATAAACCATGGCTGGATCATGGAGGGACAGGTGGTGTACATGTACACATGTTCCTCAGGACCTACAGTAGACTGATGTCCAGGTGACCCATGGTGATCTTCTTTTCACTGATGTCCATGTCTTTGTGTGATCCCCTCCCCTTGAGTGAGGGTAGGACCTGTGGCAGCTTCGACAAAGAACACATAGCAAAGGTGATGCGATGTCACTCTGTGGTTAGGTTAAGTTATATTGCCAAGGCCGTATGTTGGATGCCACTCTGAATTACTTTATATTACAGGACTAAATGATGACATATCACTCCTGTGATCGTGTTAGGTCACATAAGACTCTGTCTCAGAGGATCGGAGAAAGATTCTCCTTGCTGTTGTGAGGAAACCAGTTCTGCTGAGGAAGCTCCCCTGGCAAGGGACTGGGAGTGGCTATCAAGACATGAGGGTGGCCTCTAGCCAACAGCCGGCAAAAAGTAGGACCCACAGTCATACAACATGAACCTGCCAATAACCCAAATGAGTTTGGAAGCAGATTCTTCCCCAGGTGAGCCTCCAGATGAAAATGCAGTTCAACCTTTTTCAGAGTTGTGAAACCCTGGACAGAAGACTCAGATAAGCTGGACCCAGAATCCTGAACCATGGAGACTGTGCCATAGCAAATGTGTGTTTCTCTAAGCTTCTAAGTTGGTAATAATTTGTTACAAAGCAATAGAAAACCAATACAGCCGCTAGGCCTTTAATCAAACTGTCCCTCTATCTGGAAGAGAGGGACTAAGAGACTCTCATGAGACTAAGTATGGGTACCACCTCCTCTAAGAAGCCTTTCCTATTTCACTCTGCTCTCACCATAGGGGTCTCTGACTGTGCGCCTACAAAGTTCCTATGTTTGCTCTATAAATAACACTTTTGACACTAGGTTGAACTTTTCTGTTTCCCCATTGATTTTACACAGTAGCCCTGAGTGCCTCAAGGGCAGAAATCCTATTTGTCTTTTTGTTTCCTTTTCTCCCTTCTTACCTTTGGTAGATGGTTCTGGAGGGCTTACAGTGGACAAGGCAGAGTGCTAGTTGCTATGACACAAAGGTCAACAATAGCAATGCTCTTATCCTCATGGATATTGAACTGCAGGCAAAGAGACACAGCAATGGCTAACAGAATCGCTAACTCCTGGAACATTACATTTGTGGATAAAAATTAAGAAGGTGCTAGAAGGCCAGTAATGGTGCATGTGACCTAGTGAATGAGGACAGGGAAGGCCCTGAGAAAAGATGATGCATGAAGGATGAGGAGGAGGTGAATAGGCAGAGGTAGGCAGAAGGATGTCTTAGGCAGAGGGACAGTTTACATCAAGCTCCTGTGGAGAAGGATGTATGACAAGTTTGGACAACTGAAAGAAAGCCAGAAAGGCTGCAGCAGAGAGATTTTTAAGGGTGTGGGGAAGAGGAGGTGTGGTCAGTGGGGGCAGACAGTACAGTGCACTGTAGGCCACATTAAAGAGGATTTCAAACAGAAGAGTGACGCAATCCCGTATGAACTGTGAAATGACTACCTTGAGAAGTGGACAGTAGTTATAGAATAAGGGCTTAGGGCAGCATGGAAGGTCAGAACTTACTGCACTAGTCCAGTTGAGAAATAATGTAGCTCGATGTCATGGGTTGAATTATGTCTCCCCAAAAGATGCTGAAATCCTAACCTCCAATGTCTGTAAATGTGACCTTATCTGAAAACATGGTCTTTGCAGAAGATTAAGTTGAAATGAAATGGTTAGGATGAGCCCAAATTCAATGTAACTTTATCCTTATTTTAGAAAAGAGGAGGAAAAAAAAAAAAGAGGAAATTTAGACAGACAGATGTGCATAAGATGATGATATAGGGTCAGCAGGTGGCATGTTGGTTAAAGCACTAGCCTCTCACACGGCTGACCATGGTTTGAGTCCCAGACTCAGTGACTTGAAAATTACACTAGGTACATATGTGTGTTATGTGTGTGCTTGTGCCTAAAATCCCAAGAAGAGAATGGAAGAGAAGGGATTGTGGCGTGGCCATCTCTCCTGGCAGGTGATTTATCACTTTCCCTCTCTTGGTCTCTCTCCAGAGAATGTATGTGCCCTATAGCAAAAAACAAAAACCTAAAAAAAAAAAAAAAAAAAAAGGAAGACATAAAGATACAGGAAGATTGTCTTCTACAAGCCAAAGAAAGCCTGAGGCTACAGGAGCTGGGAGAGGGGCTAGGAAGGAACAGATTTTCTCTCTCTCCCTATCTTCAGAAGGAACCAACCCTGCCAACATCTTTTCAAACTTCTGGCCTCAGAAACTGAGACAATGCATTTATGATGTTTAAGCCATTCATTTGTGGTACTCTGTTACAGCAGCCCAAGCAGCTGATACACTTGGTATATATCAAAGGCCAGCAAACAGTTTCTGTGAAGAGTTAGACAGTGTACTGGCATGGTGGCTCGGGCAGTAAGGGCACTGCTGCATGATACTGGAGCCCTAGTTCACTTATTGAGTTCTACCTGAACATGCCAGCTCATCCAAGATCCTGCCTGGCTGCAGGGTTGGGGGAATGATGACAGAGCAAGACGCTGTTGAGAATGTTCCCCCCCCACCCCTCACATGAAGGAAATAAATAAATGGGCTTAGGAGGAAAAAAAAAAAAAAAACCAGATCATAAGCATTTTTGGCTTTGGAGGCCATGCTGTCCCTGTTGCAACTACTCTACTGTGCTGTTACAATGTGAAAGCAGTGATAGAAAATAAGTGAACGAACAAACGTGACTGTGTGCCAGTAAAACTTTATCACAACAAGCAGCAGGTAGTTTTGACTTGTGGACTCTAGGTTTTGGATTCTGGGTCTAGGTGGTGGTAGTAGAGTTGAACAGAAGGGGATGGTGTGTGGACCTCCAGGGGTGTCCTCTGCATTTGGGGTCTCTCCCTGTCTTGTTCAGGAGCTAAGTCCACGTGGAACTGTGGATCTGAACTCATGCTGCCCCAGGCAAAATGAGGAGGTTTGACAGATGGTTTCAAACATCTTTTCCAGCTCTAGCATTCTGGCGACTTTGCGTCTGCATTTAGTGTAGGATTTTACAAAGTAGGTGCCCGAGCCTGAAGGCTTGGTGGGGGCAGGGTGCCTCTGTGCACAGTAGCTCCCTTTGTCTAGACACATAGCACAGAGGAGCTCCGGCTCAGTGACTGCCTCCTGATGCTGGTGATAATGGTGGTGACAGTGAGGGACTCTCAGCATGAAGGTCACACAGTTGGTGGATGAACTTCAGCTTTCGAGTCTAAAATTTTGGATCTGCTGCCTTTTAGCTGCCTGACCCTGGACAGTGACTATATTAAGTTCTCTGCCTCTATTCACATTCATTGGAGGGAGAGGAAAGCACAGTGCAGGCACACCATGAACCTTCATCACATTTTAGTTTCTTCCTCTTCTCTCAGAGGCTCTGAGATCAGCCATCTCAGATTCAAAAGCCATCTCAGATTGCTAGCTATGTGACTTTGGGCATTTACCTCATTACCACCACCACCACCCCCACCCACCAACAGAATGGGAGTAACTATAGCTGCACAGCATATTTTCTAGTCCTCCTCCACGTCTGCTATCAGTTGCCCTTGACTGCTGATTTCCAGTGTGGGTGGAGTCACATGCAAGAAATCAGAGGGTAAGAGGAGAGGAGTCAGGTACATCCTTACCCCCTGGCTTTGTCTGCTAGAAATGCTGAGATCCTGTACCTAGAGCCACAGTTCCTGTTGGTGGGCCTTCTTCCATGGCATTTTGAATCATTGAATTAATTGAATTAATGTGTCAGTGCCCAACCCACAGTGACCACTCAATAAATATCAGTCATTATTAGCAAGGTTCTTCTATGTGGCAGAGACTGGGTAGCAACCCCTCTGCCTTTTGAGCACCAGCTAAACTACCTCTCCCTGCCTAGTTAGGCTAGGACTATGTAATTGCACTTTAGAATGTGGAATGTGACTAGAGTGGGGCACATTCCTTCTAAGGCTAAACCAGAGAAACCTCCCCCACCTAATCCTTAATGTCTTCTTCCTTTCTATAAGTTGGACACCCACTTTGCAGGAAGTTTCTGGATGCCTTGTGTTAAGGGTGGCAGTACTTCTAACAGTCTTGGTCCCTCACTGTGTGGGGCAGACATAGGTGCTAAAATCACCACCCTAGTTTTACAGGTGGCAAAACTAAGAGATCTGGTAATCTGGTAATCATAAAATGCTAGAGCCTAAACTTGAACCTAAATAAGCAGTCTGGCCAAAAGATCCATACTCTAAATTACTATTCTACACAGTCTCACTCTCAGACTTAGGAACCAGGCTTGGCAATAAAATTGCCCTCTTCCAAAACAATCCTCAGACCCAATCAGGATTGCTGTAGTATGAATTCACAGAGGTTATCACTACTCCATAGGGCCAAACTGTCCTCATGGGTGTGACCTTCCAATTCATTACATTTCATACCACAGGATAGGAAGAGGCATGGAGTTGGTGGGGGGGACAGGCCCCATGCTTGTGTAGTGTTCCTAGCCAACTCTGCCTGCTCTTTGCTGTCCTGCCATCTTTGAGCTGGTGGCCTGCTAACCACCCGGGTGGAGGTTGGAGAAAGACGAGTACTCCCTGGCTCCATGGCAGCAAAGCCGGGATTACCCGCTGACATTACAGCTGGCAGCCTCTGGCTGCTGGCACTCTTTAAAAGAACGTAATGGCAATTTTCCAGCCAAATTCTCCCAATTAGGCAGCCAGAGAAACATTATCCACCCCAGGATAAAGAAGATGAAATAGAAGGAGGAGAGCTGGAGGAGGAGGAGTGTTAATCTGTCTGTGTTAGATCCCCTAGCCAAGGCATGTATTTTCAGGGGTGCTCTGTGTTCAAGGAGACCTGTTTGCAGGGGTCTGGTGAGCTGCTTGGGGCAAACAGGTGATCCATTCTACTGTGGACACTTAAAGAATCCTGACATTGTAAGCTAAGAAGGTGAAACTTTCTCCGAAATTCCAAAGCTTTCCCATCTTTGGTCTAGACTAAGTGGGTAAAGGGGGGCATAAGAGTACAACTACATACCGAATGCATTAAGAACCAGAAGGAAGCTTCTCTTCCCCACCCCAAGTAGACCTAACATAGGAATTGGAGAAAGTAAGGTCCACCAAGGAAAACTTAAGATGTGACACGGGGCATGCTGTTTACACACCACAATCCCCAAAATTCCAGTTTTCTCATTTATCAAGCCTTTCTTTCCTAAGTAGGCATTTAACTGATACATCCATTATCTCATTAAATTCTTCCAGCCCTGGGAAGAAGGTACTTCTCTCCTCTCCAATTTACACAAGAGGGAACAGACTTGGTCAAATGCATGGAAGCCAGACCAGGCAGGGCATCCACAGAGACTAAGCCAAACACCCAACCCCTGAGAGAGGTCTTGGATCCTATTACCAGAATTCCTAGTCATCAACATACATATATTAGGTGATGATAGTGATAATGATGACAATAGTAATAATACATTTAGCATTACACCGAGTGCCTAACCCAGAATGACTTAATCCCTACAACTATTCCTGTAAAATAAGAGTCATCCATCACCCCCATCTCACAAATGAGAAAACTCGGGATCAGAGTATGCCTGTGGTCACACACCATGATGGGATTCAGTCCCCCTGACCTGATCCAGTGCTCTTGACCACCAGAAAAGCCACTTCCACTTTGGACAAGGGAAAATGAATATGGTGAACCAGCACACTAGGCACAGCAGACCTGCAAAGAGGCAAGAACAGTCTTTGCCCTGTGGGCAGATACTCTGTAAAGCACATGAGCCAATCAGATAATAACACAAAGCAGGAAAGAAAGAAAAAAAGAGTCCTCAGACTGCACATGCTTAAGCAGCAAATAGAGACAGAGACAGAAAGGGAAGGAGAGAGAGAAAGAGAGCATCACCATAGGGCAGTCTAGACAAGGGAAGATGTACTGAATGGAGATGTGGGAAGGCAGGTGTCTGAGGGATGAAGAGCTCTCTGGTCTGGATCCCACAGAAAAGTGGGATATGAGGCCATAAACATGAGCGGAGATCACACTGTGTAGAGATTTATTTTTAAATTTTGTTTCTTCTACGAGCAAGAGACACAGAGAGAGAACAAGAGAGAGACAGGCATTCCCCAATAGGGTCTTCATGCCATGATCTACCCCCACTTTCAGCTAGCCTGGATCTTGGGTATGTGCAAATCTATAATATTCAGGGAGGTCTTAGGATGCAAACCCAAATCTTCCCATGTAAGTCAGTCTCACAGAGTGCTATGTTACCACTGCATCACTGTCGGCCCCCTTTGTGGGATCTAGATATCAAGACATAAAGTAAGGACTACACCCCCTTGAGAAATAGGGAGCCACTGAATGTTTTGGGGCAAGGTGCTCTCTCTCCAGATGAATGGTCTAGTTATAGTGTTCAGGATGGATCTCAGGAGACAGGAATAGAAGTCTGAGGTTTTTGTGAATGAAAAAAGAGGATTCTGAAAGCTGTGCTGACAGCATATGGTGGCTTACTGGAAATGTGGGCAACCAGGCCTATGAGCACCACTGATAAGGTGATAGCTCATGTACATCATTTTTCTATTAATTACACTTCCTTCTGCTGCAAATATTTCTTCCTCTAACAAAAGGTTGAGGTCTGAAAGAGAACCAGGCTCATCAAGGTTGCATTATGAGAAGAGGCTCCACTGCTTGGCACTGGTGCTGGGAAAAAGTCTTTGAGCATGAAGCAGGCTCCTGTCCTCCGACTCCCACTGCAACATAGCCTGCTTGCTTATAGGGAATCTAATAAAAGCAAGGGATACCTGATTTGTTGAGGTTTCCCTGGGCTAGCCTCAAAGTCCATGGAGCCTTTCAGATTTACATAACCCTTCATGGAGGGCTTTATCTTTCTCCCTCATTCATTCTTAAAACATCCAGGATGAAGCTTGGGGTTGGGGGCTTGGAGAGGTCGGCTCAACCAGGGGTGTACAAGAAATCAGAGGCCACTCTGGGTCTAGAAGGAACCTTTGATTCATCACAAGCAGAGGAGAAGGGGAAGGTACCAACAAGTGTGTTTGTGCCTGCTCTGTACTAGGGCACCAATAAAAATAAAGAAAACGCTCCTTTACGACTGCCAGGGTACATAACTTCATGATGGACTTACAGTCTATAAAAAGGGTGGCTCTGTGCCTGGCCTGAAGGAGCCAGGAGAGCCAAACCGGAAGTGAGTGAGCAAAGATCATGCAAAATTACTTCCTCAGTGCAGATCCCTCCCCGTCACTGGGCCATTCCCTGCAAAGTAACTGTGGACTGTTCTCCCAGCCTCCCTCACACACATCTCTTGCCAACCCGATTCTGCCTATAATTTTAAAAAGCCATGGATACGTTTCATTGGGACTTGGCTCAAGTCTGCCAGGGAAAGCAAACATGGGACAGAAAAGTGGGATTTAGACAGGATGGCAGAGCCAAGATGTTGCCAACCTGAACTCCACCTCAAGTTTCATATGGGGAGGAGGAATGGAGGATTTCTAGGGACTGATGGGAGGTGTCAGCCAGAATTCTGTTTGCTTAAAAAGTCTTACCCAACTCAGAACCATGGGTTCTCATTCCCTAAAGATGTCTGGCAAATAAGATTGCCTGCCACCCAAAGGGGTCTCTATGCTTCAGAGGAGAATGCTCTTGTTCTCCTACATGAGTTCCAAATATTGCAGTGAAGTCAGAAGTAGACTGAATAGATTAGACAACCTCTGGGTTTTCTCCTTTGGACCCTAAACATGGCACCTGAGAACATGCCACGGGTCTCCTAATCATGAGTTGGCAAAACGCAGGAGAGATGCTCTGGTGTTGGCCTAAGGTCATTCATAAGATAATGTGGTAGTCCTCAGACTCTATGGACCATGCCTTTCCACTTCAAGGTTTTTGAAATGTGCACATTTGTAATGTGTATGTTTAAGAGAATATTTCTTCTATAGTTTGTAGTAGATATGTTGTGTGTTACATTCCATGGAGTCTTAGGAAGAGGGCAAGTGTGTATTGAGAGAGAAGCATTTTGTAGGAGGTGCTTAGACCACATTAGCACATTAGTCTTCCTCTTGTGGTTGTCTCTCCTGTCACAAGTGGTACTTTTTAAGAGTTCCTTGACCTTTGTAAGGCAGGCAAAATCAAGAAGGGAAAAGAAAGCTTTGAGTTAATGGTTTTATCCTGCTGCTCGTGAGGTACCTGGTCAAGACCAATTGTTAAATCTGGAAAAAGGAATCAAGAAAGGAATAGAACTAAGTCTAAGTCTTAGGCTAAAGAGTTAGGTTAGTTTCCTATTCTGGTTCTCTGGGGAAGAGAGGACCTAGGATTTGGTGTAGAGGTCTAGAGGATTAGGATCTTGGCCATCGCCAGGAGATGAAACTAATAGCTATTAAGAGGGGGTGATTATGTCATAGGCATTTGCAGGAACCTGCTTATGTGTAAACCTGCCACTCTGATAGTGATACCACTCTCTGATAGTGAGAGTGAGGTACACTGTAGCTGCCTTTTCACCTGGAATGGCATTTACGACATTCTTTGCTTTATTTCTCTCCCTCAGGATATATCCTTTGCTGCTAAAACCCCAGAAGATAGGTTAGAGTCACATAATTTTTTGTAAGCAATTTCATTGGGGTTCCAATTTTTTTAAAACTACCATTTATGATCGCATACCATGTACCAGATGCCTTGCTAAAGGTTAGTACATTTAAGTGTTAATTTTTTCCAAAGGTTTCGTGATAGGTTATTCCATGAGCTCATTTTTTTTTTGGGGGGGGGAGATTTTCGCTATAGGGCGTGTGCACTTGCCAGACAGACAGAGAGAGACATTAGAGACAGAAAGCGAGAAGTCACCCCCCAGGGGGGATGGTCACGCCACAATCCCTTCTCCTCCATTCTCCTCTCGGGATCTTGCGCACGCACGCACACGCGCCCGGCATGAGTTTTAAGCCAGCTAGTCCGGGACGCAAACCGCGGTCGACTACGTGGGAGTCCAGCGACATAGCCATTATGCTAACTGCTGGTTCTCGTCCATGAGCTCATATTTGACCCCAACTCTGTCTGGATCAAAAGTCTGCATACTGAACCATGATGCTTGAACTGTCTCTGCAGCTTTCAAAAGCATGAAAGCCAATACATATGGAAATCAGGCACTGGCTAATCCACAGCAAAAGTCTTGGGGTTCCACCAGAGCCGACCTCTTCAGCCTTGTTTAGCAGATGACCCCAAAACCTATCTGAAATTAAATTGTCCACAGGAACATTTCTTCAGCATGGGCACTAGTGGACCTCCTAAAAAACAGAATGAGTGTCTGATCTTGCTGATGGGTTGATAAAAGGACCTCCATAGCCATAAGACTTGGTGATGTTGTTAATAACTAGAAACTTACATGCTGATTAATGCTGCATTGTTCAGAACAATGATGAACCCAGCAGGAAGGACCAAGGAAAATGAAGTAGTGACTAATTAAGCTTAAAAGAATTACCAGGTGATATTAATTTTATGAGAACTCGAGGGAGCCAAAAACATAATCAGTTTTCTTTGACACTGACATTTTCTGTCCACCAGGAGGGCAACGACAGCAGCAGAGCCCATTCATATCTGATTTCAGGTGTACAATCAGGGGCCAGGGCAGGAGAGAAACACAAAATTTGTCTCTGGTTGAACTGCTCACCATGGTAGGCTGCCTCTGTGGACCTCCTGTCTTTCCTCCAATCTTAACATCTTTCTCAAGAGGGAATGTTCACCTGAGTTGCTAATTAAGTAGTTTCCTTGTTCATCTGACTTGGACGGTTTTCTTGCAGCATTGCCAAGTAGAAATGGCTCTTAATTATGTCAGTTCAAGAAAACCACACCAAAAACAAGTGTATCAGAACACTTGTTTGTCATATTATTTAAAGAAGGAAAAGGAAGAGCTGCCAACTGATGGGAAGCCAATAAAAACCCTTTTCATCATAAAGTTCTTCATAGCTACATTCATTGGCTTTCAAGGCCAGCCCTGGATCTGGCTAAAATTTTACTCCACGGGCAGGAATAAAACAGAACCAAGAAGGATATCCCCTTAAGTGGGAATATAAAGTAAGTCTTACCTTTCTTCCCATTTAAAACCAGGCTCAAGCAGACCTTTCAAAAAGTACATCTGATTTGATAATGAAGTCAGAATGCTCAATTTGGGGTGATGGCATATGTCTAGAGAAGCAGCTGGCACCTAATTTTCTACACCTTCTCTACTTCTTATTGTTGCTTCAGGAACTCATCCTTTGGGGAAATCCTGTCGGAGTGATATTTAGTGTTTCCCAGTAGAGTTCTACTCCTGGCCCAGGAGGACAGAGAAAGCAATGTGACAACAAAGCAGAGGGTGAGGTCTGAAGACTCTATGCTGTTGCTTTGACAATGGAAGAAAGGCCATGAAGCAAGGAATGGGTGGGCTCCAGAACTTAGAAAAGGCAAGGAAATGGATCCTTCCCTAGAGCCCCCAGAGAAAGTGTGGCCCTTCTAACATCTTGATTTTGGCCCAGGGAATCGATTTCAGTCTTCTGAAGTTCAGAGCTGTAAAATGACAAGTTTTTGTTGAATTATGTCACTCAATTTGTGGCAATTTCTTACAGCAGCAAAAAGAAATGAATGTAGCATATGATCCAAGACATCCACTTTACACACCTACCTGCTCTGTTCCCTCCCCCAAAGCTGTGTCGCGTCTATGCTCAGCCTCCCATGCTCTTGCTTCTCTACTGTGATTGTGGTTTACCTGCCTCTGTGATCACTGTCCTGCCACCTACTTATCCAGCTAGCCCCCTTCTTCCTGTGCAATTGGGTCTAATCCTTGTATTTTATTCTCAGGATTGATATGGTACTCAGTCTTATAATCCTGGCCTACATCCCTTGGGAATTTACCATGGGATCCCTTTTACTCCTCATAACTACTCAATCTGTGGACTACAGAATATTTTTCCCATTTAGTGATAAGGAACTAAAGTAGAGAAGTATTAAGTTGCCCTAAATTATATAATTAGTAACTAGGAGAGTCAGGATTACAATCCAGATTGGTGAAACTCCAAAGTCTATGTTCTCAAGGACTCTTCATTCTCATGAACCATCATCTTGAATATCCTAGGAGCTATAACCCAGAGCCTCACCCTTCAACCCCAATGACTCAGAATTAACAATGGGCACTCCAATACCTAACATCTTCCTGATAGGAGTTGGAACTGACTTAGTTTCTACTTGTTTTCATTCAAGAGAGCAAGATTAAAGTCAAGGTTTAGTGTAGCATACTTGTACAGCTTTAGACTCCTTAATTTCAGACATTCAAAAAAGAACCACCACCAGACCCAGTGGACAACCTTACTCTTTCACAAGGCAACCCTCTTTGACCCTAATGAGTTCTCTATCCCATCAGCTGATATTAAGGCTTTTCCACCCAGTCAACATCCAGAACTCAAATGCTTAATTTCTATAGTCACCCTGTTTTCAAGGGATCACTCATCTGGATATTCTTGTTGCTTTGTATTTACTTTTAGAAGCCATTCTATGAGGATAAAACAATCTCACCATTAACACTTCTCAAATATCATTATTAGTAAAAATTGGGGACATTTATTCTGGAGAGAGGGAGACTAAAAGGGGAAAGGAAGAAAGAAGCAACATTTCTTTCTGGTTTGAAGGCTTTTACTTATGATTAAGTTTTTTCTAAGGCATTCTTAGCTGGTGGTTCTGCTCATAAAGTCATGGGGTTTAATAACAAAAAGAGACTCCTAGTCATGAACTAGAGATAATGGTACTGAGGACAATGACACATACACAGGTCCGAGTTGCTGCTGTAATTCCCAGATCAGTGCTCATTTTTCTACCCCAAGTTGCCATTTGACACTCCATTTCTGCCAATTTCTCCAAAATTCCCAGAGCCACTCATAAGCCACCCTGAACCACTGACTCTGCCTACCAAATGGTAACTCCTTCTATTATCCCCAAATGTGGGGGCTGACTTCCTTTTGCTTTACTCTTAGCCTGACAGTGGGGTGTTGACCTGCTTGGCCCGAGGCTGCCCTTTAGATAATGCTGCTTTTAAATTCCATCTCACTAGGACCTATGTTTAAATGCTCCCAGATAGGAGGTTGTTCTGAAATAGAACTCAAGTGAAGGTTGTCACAGGACCACTGGGAGCACAATCAGATGTTATTACATACTCAGACTACACAAGCCCAGGTCGCAGACCACACTCTCTAGAGGAGAACCCAGAATAACCATTGGTTGCTCATAAAACTGTCATTATTCCAACCCTGAAATTAAAACAAGGCTAGTCTTTGGGGCTAGAGATGCTATTTCTGGGATTGCCTGCCTTTCACATGTGCATCAAAGCCCTGGGCTCTGATACTCTGTGACCTCCTGGCTTATCACTTTCCTTTGACTCAAAAAAGAAACTCTGAGAACCATTCACTTCTGGCATTTCTTGCTTACTGAGTGTTCTCTCTGTCAAACTACCTTAGTTTTACAAAATAACAAAAGGAGATTTCTACCCCAGAGTATAGCCAATGGTGTCCCTTTACATCACCCCACTGGTGATGCCATCACTACTACCTGAAAAAATGATGACTGCCTGCATCTACAGGCACCAAGGGTCTATTTGAGTCTTTCATGGGTCAATGTCTATTACTGAAATTTCAAAGTCTGACATTCTCATTTCTCCTCCAACCCATTCCCATTCCTAGGAAATATGAGTTGTTTATAATACAATTTGATGGTTATACAAGATGGTCAAAATGCTTTAACATGAAAAAAAAATTGACAGAGAAAGAGAGAGAGAGAGAGAGAGACGAGCAGGGCCGTTGTGAGCAAATCCAGCATCACTGTGTGAATTAGAAAATGGCATCTTTTCAGGGAAAATTGCAAAAACGCTCCCTTTCCATGTCAAGGATGGATGTCAAGAGAGAGATTTCAAAGGGACCAGCAGTTAGTGTAATGGCTATGTCGCTGTACTCCGACATAGTCGACCGCGGTTCGAGTCCCGGACCCAGCGGCTTAAAACTCACGCCGGGCACGTGTGTGTGCATGTCCAAGATCCCGAGAGGAGAATGGAGGAGAAGGGATTGCGGCATGGCCATCCCCCCTTAAATCGTCCATTTTCTAGCAAATACCAGAGTCGCATTCTTTTTTATGGCTGAGTAGTATTCCATAGTGTATATGTGCCACACTTTTCCAATCCATTCACCTGTTCTTAGACATTCGAGTTGATTCTATGTCTTAACAATTGTGAATAATGATGCAATAAACATGGATGTGCAAGTGTTTTTCCAACAGTTTGCCTATCCTTTAGGTAGATACCCAAGAGTGGAATTGCTGGATTGTATGGTAGTTCTATTTGTAGGTTTTTGAGGAACCTCCATATTGTTTTCCGCAGAGAGGAACCTTCATATTGTTCTCCATAATGGCTGTACTAATTTATATTCCCACTGAATATGTAAGGCAGTTCCCCTTTCACCATGGCCTCAGCAGCATTTATCATTATTTTTTAAATCTTAGCCATTCTAAATGGGGTTAGATGGTATCTCATTCTGGTTTTGATTTGCATCTCCTTTATGACAAGGGATGTTCAGTACCTTTCATACGGTTTTTAGCTCTTTGTATATCTTGCTTAAAGTGTTGTCTGTTCAGCTCTTTTGTCCACATTTTTTTTTTCTTGGAGAGATTTTTGCCATAGGGTATGTGAGCTTGCAGGAGGGACAGAGAGAGATAGAATGAAAGAAAATGAAAAATCACTCCCCACCCATGGGGAATGGCCATGCCACAATTCCTTCTCCTCCATTCTCCTCTTGGGATCTTAAGCATGATGCACACATGCCTGGCATGGGTTTCAAGTCGCTGGATCCAGGACGCAAGTTGTGTTCAGTCATGTGAGAGTCCAGTGCCTTAACCATTACTTCACCTGCTGGCAACTGCCACCACCACCTCTTTTTGATTGATTTGTTTTCTTTTCTTTTTTTCTTTTTTTTTGGGGGGGGTATACTGCATGAGTTTTCTGTATGTTCTGCTTATCAGTACTTTATCTGAGGCATAGTTTGCAAATATATTCTCCCATTCTGAGGGTTGTCTCTTCACTCTAATTATTGTTCCTTTTGCTGTGCAGAAGCTTTTTAACCTGAGTAATCCCACTTGGGATTATTGCCTTTGCTTTGGTGGTCTTATTTAAAAAATTTTAAGGATAGACATTGGAAAACAGAAAAATGTTAAAGAAAAAGTCATCGACATCAGCCCAAGAAATGTTCACTGCTTAAATCTTTGCTGTATTGTTTTCTACTCTTCTTTTTTATTTTTACTTACTTATTTGCTTATTTATTTTTGCTATAGAGCACACACACTCACTGGAGAGAGACGGGGGTGTGGGGAAGTGAGACATCTGTCCTTGGGGGAATGGTCACACTATGATCCCTCCCTTTCATTCTCCTCTTAGAATTTTGGGCGTGCATGCACACATACCCAGCACATTTTTCAAGGTGCCAAGTCCAGGACTTGAACTGAGCACTCTGCCACATGGGATTCAGCCATCTTAACCACCATGCCACCAGGCTAGCCCCATTCTTCTTTTTTTGATACACACATGCATACATGGTATTATACTGTACCTACTCTTTTATGGTCTTTGCTTTTTGCCTTCTCTCTTGTATGTGAGCTAATATATGTACCCAGTGTTACTTGTAACAGCTTGTAACAGCAATGAGGCATTCTCTTAAGCATATATAGATGTCCTGAATGTATGTATTTCGCAAATCCCGCAGTTAGAACTTGGGATTAACTCAGTTAATTTAATTTTCATTTTAGCCATTTGCTTACTAGCTTTTTGTCTGGACACGGAAGAAAAGGGCATATCAAGCTTCTAAGCTGGGAAGGAGTTATAACAGGTTAATAGCAAAAGGTGGGGAAAAGCCCTCCTTCGTGACAATATATCCAGGGCAGGTTGTTCCTAACTTGTAGTAAAGGTTCTCTTCATCCCCCACTGGTCACTTTGCCCTCACTACAAGGCATGTCCCTGGCTTCCACACTTGCTGAGCCAGATGCCATTGTTGGAATCCGTTGACAGATGGCAGCTGGCTAAAGCTCACACAGCTTGTTCTGCACCCCTCTCCCTGCAATGTATTCCCCTCCTACCACGTTTTTTCCCCAAAGCAGAGAAAGGGAGGATAAGAACGTGACTTCCATTTGTGCCTGGGCACTATCCAATTCCTGCCAACAAATGCATTCCTTCCATACCTGTCCATCATCCTCAGAGGAACAAGGCCTGGGAACAAGGGCTCACATTTCCTGAGCAAAGTTCTTTATCTTCCCTCAGGTAGAGATGAAACCAGCTTGCTAAGAGATGAAATGTGTTCCTAGTCTGGCTGTAGAAGAGGACCTCAGTTGGTGTCTGAGGTCATTCTCTGCAGGGACTCCATTTTGAAAAGCTCACTTTATAGCTCATCTCATGATGACATGTTTGCATTGAGACTCGCAAAGAAAAGAACCTGCATGGAATTATAGCAGAAGAAACTACATTTGCCTTAGGAAAGCTGGTCTTGCTGGCTTCCAGCTTTCCCATGGCACAATGTTAGATTTCAAAGGACCTTGTAGGAGTATCTTCCCTTGCAAGATCCTTTGATCAATTTTTATTTTAAATATCATACACTTTAGACATCCTATATGTAGGTTCGGAAGTGACATGAGCTCTGAAAAATTTAAAAAGCAAGTGTATATGGAAAAAGGAGAAGGAGAGAGAAGCAGAGCAGGAAAGATAGAAAAGAGGAAGAAGGATGGGGGCGGTGAGAGAGAGAGAGAAAGAGATGCAAGACCTCACCCAGGGAATGCCAAGATATCGCTTAAAAATAAAATATTTTATAATCCTCTGAACTTCTTTCCTTTTTTATACCAAGTAACAAAAAATGTTAGCATAAGAGAAACAACTCTGATTTAAAGCCAAACGACTTCAGCAGTGAAAGACCATGGACTGGGCTGACCCCCTCTAATGATGTCATGGTTGACACAGAACACTGCCTTCCCAAGCTCTCCATCATCAACTCTACCCACAGACACAGATCGTGCTTCCTCAGCATGGTGACATCAGCCCCTCAAGGCATCCAGATACAAGGGGCACAACTGGTGATGCAGGATCCTACCAGACTGTCCAGAGCTTTCTTCTGATCAGGCTAGGCAGGCAGGCCCTGTGGATTGAGAGCCCCTGCGTGACAGCAGCAGCAAGCAGCATTTGCCAGAGGCTGGCCAAAGAAGCAGATCACCTCAAACCTTGCCCTTCACTACCCAGATTTTTCTCCCCAGCTTAACCAAATGGCCTCATGACGCATTAGTCACTACTTACTGAGACCACTGGGAGTCATCAAGACTTCATGATCCACATAATTACAATGCAAACTCTGCATTGACTTTATGGATTTAAGTGAGTTAGCAAAATGTTCCCCAGATAACTGACCATGGCTTCATCATTAGAGAGCTGGTTTGTAAGGTACTACTGATGACCTAAGTAACAGGCTACTAAGAAGAAGACAATTTGTTCTTCCAATCCTATTGGGAGGCCACTTTAAGATGGCACCTCCCACACCTAGTCACTATCGTGAAAAGGAGTAAGTCAAAACCACTCTGAGGACAAATGAAGAGGTTCAGATGGAAGAATCACAAATTCAAGGACCTGACTCTCCAATACAGAGAACAGTAAAACAGGCCCTGTCCTTAAAACCATGAGAGAAACCATCCAGACTACACTGTATGCTCAATTATTGCCATAATTCCAAGCACATTTCTATTACTAAAAGGAGGTAGCAGTGACAAGGCCTATGGCCATCAGCCTCCAAACAAATGGTTTGCCTGTGCACAGAGAAAATACTTTAGTTTTGTCTTCTGGGCTCACATTAAAGGACTAAATTGAATTTGGAGTGGCCATCTATCTCTAAAATCAGATCAGCTTACTTAAGAAAACAAACCTGAAAGTGTATGACCATACATTGACTTTTAAGGTGTACTTTTTCAACATACAGAGGGTAAGGCCAGAGATTCTTATCTGCACTTCTTACTCTCCTTCTCTTTGGCCAAGAAAGTAGCTTAGCTACCCCCAAGCCATTCATTACCTAGTTTTCCCTGGACCTCTACTATCAAGACTGTGAAGCTAAACAGGCTCTCTCCCCACTTCCCTTGCAGCTAGCTTCACACATGAAACAGTTCTGGCCAAAGGTATCAAAGTGAAAGGGTTTAATCTCCTAAATGTAAAACACTATCTAGAGAAAGGTTCTTCACAGGTATCATTTCTGGTAGCAGACTTCTTGCAAACATGAAAATGAATGGCAAATGGTAAAGAAGGAGGCCAAGGAAGACAGAAACCGTGGACTTTGATATCATCCTGGCAGAGCCACATTAGTTCGATCCTGCCTTCTTCACCACTCAAAAGTCCTGTTTTCGTTAAGTCACTGCAGTACACTTTTACTACAGGTACACACATTTTTATTTGATGTACCCCAGATGTCCAACACACGTGAGGCTCCAAGGAATGCTGTGCTTGACAAGGAGAGGAAGAGGAAGGAGGAAGACGAGGAAGACAAGAAGTAGACAAGTCGGACAAGAAAGTTAAAAAGAGCCAGGTGGGAGTCTTGTGGACAGGGTGTCTAACAGCAGTTAAGTTTGAGCAAATCTATAAAGGGGCCAAAGGTCTAAAAGAGAAAAAAAGAAAGCATGCCAAACCTGTGTTTATGCAAGAAACTTTATTATGCCCATTAAAGTCCAGGTTTGAAGTACTACTTAGACATATTGGAATGCACATTAAAATGAATACATGACTGTTACAAATTTTAAAACAAGGTCCATGTGCCACCAAAAGTGATCTTGTGAACCAACAGTTTTGCCTGGCACTTCTTGGGATGCTTACTTATGCCAATTCCTGGACCAGAAGGTCTGCAGTGTCAGCAGGCCTGATACAACAAAGTATAGTTAGAAAGAGCAAATCTAAGAGTGCTTGAACTGAGCAGGACCCAGTGCTTCTCAAAGAGCATGTTCTGTACCAAGTGACAGTCTGTGTGTCTAGTCTATTTCCCTAAGCAGCACCAAATTTCTTGGCTAACCCAAGTATACAAGGAAATAAAATGAACAAAAGAAGGAAGAACAACTGTTCTAGCCCTGGGAAGGCTCCTGTGGTCTCCAATTCCTCGGGACATTTATTCTGTATTCACGGCAGTGCTGGGTGTATATTCTAATGTGCACTTGAGACAGATGTATAGTCCTGTAGCAAGATACATTTTTTGGGGGGAAAAACATGCCTGTCGGTGTTCTGGTAGCTTTTATTTTTGAACTATTCCCTTCATTCTTATTCTACTCACACAATTTCTTTTCTCTTTTGAACACCACCCTCCAGTGAAGGCGGCACAGACAAGCCTTTCCTGTTTGTTGAGGCACTATCACAGATGTCTCGGCCAAAGTGATAGGCTAGTGAAAGGCACCTATATGATCTGCCTTCATCTTCCTTTTTATTTCCTTAACCCAGCTGTGATTTTCTCTTTCTGCCCATAGGAGTCTCCACTCATTTCCTTCCCACCCATAGCCCCTATCCATGGGCATGACCTAGATGCCAAGTCTGCCCGGCTCTGTAGTGTTTTTCCACATATGCTGTGAAGGGCATGTCACAATTTTGATTCATCTTCTTAGAACTCTAAGGCATGGGCCCACTTTTGCCACTTCCCCTTGAATGCTAAGCCCAGAGTCTGCTGGTCTACCACCTACAGCTGCTGAACTGTGTCGACTCCCATAGCCATGGAAGTCGCCTTGCCAACAGTCTCCATGGAGAAGGGTAGAGGTCACAAGAGAAGTCACTGAGATATGCCAATGTATCAAAGGATGCTCAAGGTTGACAGGGATCACTTTCTTTCTAGAAGTGGGAGAAAAATAAAATCTTCATAGTAGAAGCTCAATCAAGGAGGAGGGAGAGACAGAATGGGGAGGGTGAGAATGACATCTGTGTCAACTGTTTATTTTGGTGATTGTCTGCAACTTGCAGGCAACATGGTTGAGCAAAGCTGTCATGGAAACACGTTCATCGCAGATGACAAGTTGGCATAAAGACAATGTAGGTGCAAAAGAGGTATGGGACACAAAACTACCTGTCAGGCAGGCAGAGGGAGGAAGAAAATCTACTCTCACATACTTTCCTGTAATTAAATGTCAGATGTACACAATGCAGTAAAATAATTAGCATGGCATAATTACTGTTCCAATGGAGTCCTGTGTATATGCCAAACAAATTGCTGTACTAGAGCACAAGCTGTTAAAACAAATTGAGTTACTTAATTTTTACATGTAGCAGCCTGTTTTATCATTTCCTAAGATGCAAATGTTTCATTAATAATGCAGTTTCTAAATGTGTAAAGCTCTGGGCACTGCAGATCCACTGGCCTCCTTCTAGAGATGACAGACACAAATCAACCCATCTCTGTCTCGCCACACCTATACCCTCCAATCTCTCCCCACATTGTAGCCAATGAGATGTTTTAAAGTTCTGAATTAGATAACGCCAAATCCCCGCTTTATGACTTCCCAATGACTACATGCTGACTTTAGAATAAAGTCCAACAAGGTCCTACAGGAGTGGGCTCCTATTGGTCTTTGCAACCATCTCTGGCCTCTCTTCCCTCACTATGTTCCAGCCACACTGTCGCCATTTAGTTCAGGTTCAATTCTTCTTTGTCCCAAGGTCTTCAGACTTGCTCAAAACAGCTCTCACGCCCTGCCCCCACTCCTCCATCTCCCGATCACCCCTCACCCACCACTTTCCAGCTGTCTCTTGTCTTGCACAGGACCTGCTCTCTCCCTCAGGGAGACAGTTCCTCAGTGTCCTATAGAAAAGAGGCCATGCGGTTCCCTGCCCCCAGCTGGTCTCTACTAGAGGTCTTGGCTGGCTTCTTCCATTCATTTATCACATTTTATGCTAGAATTTTACATGTATGTTTTGTGTTTGTTTTTTACTTGTTTAGTATCTGCCTCCTCCATGAGACTTCAAACATCTTGAGGGCAGAGATCACACCTGTTTTATCCCCCCCCCCTTATGTCCAATGTCCAGGCAGTTCCTGGATATAGTATTTGCTTAGTAAACACTTACAGACGATGTGTTGTGACCCTAGTAAGTCATTTCCTTTCACTGTGCATCTGATTACTACAAAATGAAAGGGTGGACTTGATTAGTGTTTTTTGTTTCTAAGTTTTTTTCTTTCTTCTAAGAGCAAGTGAAAGAGAGAGCAAGACAGTAAGAGAAAGAGAGAGAGAGAGGGCCTATGAGGGTCTTGATATTGTGATCCACTCCCAGCCTCAGCCAGTCCCTGGAGTCTAATGTTTTCAGGGAGATCTCTGGACATGAACCTGGAGCCCTCCCTATGTAGGTCGGTCTTGCAGAGTTCTGTATTATCACTGTGTAATTATCTCACTCCCACTGGTGTTTTTTTTAATATGTGGGTTGGTCCCCCATTCCTGGGTTCATGAGACCAATTCATTGGTAGTCAAGACTAATAATTTCAAACCATGAAATAGTACAGAAACTACCAGAAACACGGCAAGAATACTGGCCCTGAGCACCAGTGGTAAAGGGTGGTAAGGGTAAGTATTATTTTCATGCCATTTTCTTTCAGTATTAATATCTTTATACACATTTGTTTAGTGGGTCATTATGTAAAATGTACATATCTCTTTCTATGAGGCACAGATTGAAAAATGCTGGAAAGTCTGTAAAAGATTAGAAGCTGGGAAGTGACTAGACTAGACCACCTCTGAGATCTGTAAGCTCGCTTCCAGCTGTAGCCTTCTAGCATCCACCCCATTCCACTTCCCTGCTGAGGGTGAACCCAGAAAATCACTTCGAATGGGACAGATGCATTCTTTCTCCCAAGCCCTGGAAAGAGATCTTAGGCAACAGCCTTGATACACAAGAAAGGGGTCGTAGTTCAATTCTGACTTTACCACTCTTCATGAAATGGCAGTTTCTGTATCCAAAACAGAGGCAACCTCCTTTTTTTCAACCATGATCCCTTCCTAGACAGTGTCCTGAGTCTAAAGAAGGGAGTTGGAATACAGGAAGGGAAGAACCAGAAGTAATGCCAACTCTCACGGGTCCTCTCCAGTGGTGAGGGGCTAGGCTGGATGTCACAGACAGAACTCAGCTTGGGGGATCACAGCAGTGGTGGAGTGACTTGTCCAGAGAAGTTCTCAAAGAGACTTCGGTGGTTCATACTGATTAGAGAACGGAGCACAAAGAAATGGTAGTAAAACAGCAGTGGTGAAGCTAGATTTTTAAAAAGTAGTTAAGAGGCATTGTGGTTTGTTTGTTTGCTTGTTTATTTATTTTGGTCAGTGAATACATGTGCTCACCAGAGAGAGACAGAGAGAGGGAGAGAGAGAAAAGCAGTGGGGGCTGGGCCATGTGGGATCCAGCTCCCTTATCTGTTTGACCATGGCAGTGGCCTGAGGCATTGCCTTGTGTGTATGCTTGCTGCCCTGCTCACAAAAGGGCAGGCATTTCTCAAACTCTCCTTCAAAAGTCACAGCACTGAGCCCTGCTCACCCCCTTATGCAGGCTCCTACCATCAAGCAGAGCTGCTCCTCCACTGTACCTCAAGCACAGGTGGTGGCCAGCACTTCACCCTAAGACCTGCTGAGACCTGGGACAATCCCTTGGTCAACCGCATTCCCGATACAGCAGGAAACTGTAGTCCAATCGTGGGTCATAATACAAGCAAGTCAACAATACTTGGAAGGAATTAATTTGACCATCTTAGAGGTTAAAGTTGGTGACCTCTGTATCCTCCTAAAAACAAGCCTAAATCCTCAGTCTGGGCCTGGATTTGACTTTCCAAATAGAGAATAAGGCAGAGTACTCCTGTGGCTAGAAAGAGGTGATCTCCGTGTGTGCACACATATGCACAAATGTGTGTGGACATGCATATACATAAGAATTGAGACGTTATAGCCCAGGCTCAATACTGGGGACCCATGACCCACTTTTGCTCTTAGCCTCTGGACTTCAGATACCACTATTCTCTTTGCGTCTTACCCAGAAAGCTTTGCAAAAGGAAAGGGTCATTTGTGAGTTTCATGGCTCTGGGTTTCACAAGAGTCTTTTATGTCAGGTCTGCAGAAGATTTCTCCGATTCAGATGATCAGCCACTCCCAACACAGGCACCTCTTCACCTTGCCTACCCCATGGATGGGTTGGGAACCCAAAGGACATTTCCTCATTGGACTAATTCCAATGTACATCCTCCCCTTCTCTCTCAAACAGCCTCTCCTGTCCCTGCATATACTTACTTGCTCACATGAATACACACACACACACACACACACACACACACACACACACATGCTCATACACGCATACATTCACACACAGAAAAGCAGCTTGCTTCAAAGCAGGAGGCAGGATAAGGGTATCTATTTCTGGCAAGTTCCCTGAGGAGGCCTCAGGGGCTGGTAACGTACTCTTCTCGCCTTCTCTGATCATGTAGTCTCTCTTCTCATAAGCCCACCCTGGATCTCAGACCACCCTCTCTGCTCAGCTCCTGGCCAGGGTAACCTACTGCAGGGGCTTTCCCAGGCAGACTCCCCCTCATCCATGCCCCAAACAGCAGCAAGCTGAGGTGACTCTGACCTGAGGAACTCTGGGTAATGGCAGTACTGATGACCTCTAAACTGCTTCACCTGGTGCCACCAGAAATGCAGACCCACGTGTCCTCAGCAGGCCCCACCCAGAAGCCCAGGCTGACCAACCATCCCCATTTGCCCAGGGCTGAGAGGGATCCCAGGATGTGGGGCTTTTGGTTCCCAAACTTAGAATGTCCTTGACAAAGTAGGATGAGTTGGTCTCACTATGGCACCCTTAAGCCTGGTCTTGACTCTTGGGATCCTGTTGTGACCTTTTCTGTATCTCCAGGACTCCTGAGCCCTTGTCTGGCCTATCTATGGTTCACTGGTTCTTACCTGGCCCTTGATAAGGACACATGATTGAACAGAGGACAGAGTATAAGTCATGCAAGACCAAAGGCTCTGGAGATAGGTGCCTGGATTTGAGTACTGGCTCAATGCATCTGTGAGCTGATGACATAAATACTCTCGGCCTCAGTTTCCTCATCTGGAAAATGAGCCTGCTCACTGTACCTGTAGTAGCAGGTGTACTGGTGCCTCACCCAGCTCCCCTTTACAGAGCTGGGACACTGGGCTCCCAGCTGCTAAGAGCACAAAGCTGTACTTGAATATGGGAGCTCCTCTCCCAGAAATGCATGGGAAGTTTTGTCCCAAAATCTGCTGGGAACTGTAACCTCTGGCTAAAGGCTGATGGGCACAAGAGAAAAGAAGCAACCCCCTTCCCTCCCCTACCCCAGTCCTCAAGCAAGGACAGATCTGTAGTGCCATTCACAATCAGACTGGGTGCTAGACATTTCCTGCAGCCGCATCTTCACCCGGCTTCCTCCCTGTCCTATCTCACTTCCCTCACGTCCTTCAGGCTTTCCCCTTAGAGTACTTTCTCAACAAATCACCTGCACAAGAATCCTGACTCAGGCCCTTCTTCTAGGAGTAGCCTCAAACATCTGCCTTATGAAATTGTGGACAAGATTAAATGAATACTTAGGGTAGAGTCTGGAGAACATTAAGTTCCCACCAGTGATGGCTCTGTCTGGACCTTGTCCCAAGGAACTGCAGCTCTGGTCTGCACTATGATAACACCATCTAATGACCTTAGGCATGTCACCCTTGAACCAGCAGTTGTGCAGGACTCTCCCAGCTGTTGCGCAATATTGATTTGCAAGTAAGAAAATGTTTCAGAATAGAAATGGCAGAAGGGACCTTATTCTGGGAGAAATGGTTGTAAGCTGTAAACCAATCGCCTGAAAGCTTCATATAGTTGTGGGTACAGGGTACTCATGACTAGTTGACTGCAGTAGAGAACTGTGGCCTCTATCCAGCCCTAGCTGCTCTGGCCTTTCCTGGAAACTTTCCAGCAGCCTAGCTCCTCTTTTCTCAGCTTTCCAAAGAGACCACAGCCAGAAAGTCCCTCACCTCATTTTTCACTGGTAAGCCCTGTCCCAAGCCTTCTGCCACTGGCAGTTTCTCTCTGGGTACTATTGCCTAGTCCTCTGAGAGCACCGGATTTTGACATTAGGGTAGACAAAACCCTAAAGTTGTAAGCAGCCTTCCCTATGTACCTAGTGTCATGCTGAAATAAGAGAAACAGTATCACAGAAGAAACAGAAGGTTTGGTCCTCATCCTTGAGAAACTTAGAGTAGGCAAAAGAATCCAGGAATCATCACTGGTTGAATGAGAAAAAGTAATGATGAACAAGAACTGACTTCTGCTGAGCATTTTACTATGCAAGAGGTGTTTTGCAAAATGCTTTTCATTATGATATTATCTAATCCCTACAGCTGTTCTGTCATGTAGTCCTCATTTCTCAGAAAGATACCTGAAACCACACGAGGTCAGGAAGCCTTGCTGGATACAAGGCCAGTAAGAAAGTGCAAGATTCATCCCAGGCTGCCTGATCCCAGCCCCACACTCTCAGCTCCAAAGCTCTACTCCTCTTAGCACCAATAACCTCGCAAGGGCTTCCAGGCCAGTGATGGAAACAAACGTGGCTACCAGGAACAGGGTTCCAGTAAAGCTACAATGAGTGGAATACACCAGGAAGTAGTTAGTGAAGGGCACAACGTGAGTCACTGACAACTTCACACAGTGCCAGACTGTGAGACTGAGGCACTTCTGGGAAAAACTGGGGCTCCTTTTCCACGCCCCTTGTCAGCAACTAGTAACCCCCTCCATCCCTGCCAAAAAAAAAAATGGAGAATGTTACCAGAGGAGGCAATCTATCTGCCAGCATCCCAGGAACCTGCTCTGTGCCAAATACTCCCCCGAGTAAATATTGGTATATTAACCACAGCTCAAACACTGTAAGGGCAGCAAACATGCCTTAGCAGGGAGGGGGCTGGCTGGCCCACTGCCACCTCCCCAGGGCCCTCACTGGAGTCAGAAAAGGGAATCTCTGCCAGGTTTGAACCAAGGCTGGCTAGGGGACAAGAGCCCAGGGATGCTAAAAAAAAAAAAACAAACAAAAAAAAACCTCCCAGTGATGGACAAGTGGCACAGGCAGGCTGGGGATAAAGCCAGGGTCTGCTCATAAAAAGCTCCTGGGACTGCCATAACTACTTGCAGGCTTCAGGGATATGCAAATTAGGTCAGGAGCAGAGACCTGGGAGACAAGAAGCCTGGGGGATGTGATAATGATGCTGATAGTCTACATGGAGACCCAGCATCCAGTTCTGCTCAGTTACAGACGATGGGACTCTTCGTTTTCAGTCTGTAACAAAAATCAGAAACCTGGTTCACTTCTTTCTCTCATGATTCCTTCATCACTAAAGAAAAGAGTGGAACTTAACTTTCTTAATTTAAAAGGATAACCGTTAATTAATTTGCTCAGAAGATGCCAGAGCTAGCAGGGACCCAGGATACCGTTTCATACAAACTCACATTTTAATGATGAGGAGACAGAGATTCAGGGAGGTAAACTAGTTTGCCCACAGATGTACTTAGTAAGCAGCAAGCCTGGAACAGGACCCAGGCCTGTCTCCTGCAGCATTAACCCTCATACATGACGTAATCCCTGCCTCCTCACCACTGCTCCCAGTCTCAAATTCGATGCCAATTTCCAGCTGGGATCACTGTATCTTCTCAGTTTTGAGTGAGGACAGGAAGGACTGGGTGGGTGAGGAGGAGGAGGGGAAAAGGACTAGGAAGAGGAGGCACATACTCCCCCAAGCAAACATTGGCATATGAACCGCAGCTCAAACACTGTATGGGCAGCAGCTCACTGGCTCTAGGCATGCCGGACAGTCTTGTGTGAAGTAGGTCGGGCATATCAGCTTGCATTCAGTGAAGATGTTAGACATGCAGGAACAACCCTGGGAGTCCTTCTGGACACACTGGAAAGCTGCTGTCAGAGCACTGTGTCAAAAAGGATTGAGGCATCGTCTGGGCTCTACAGCATCTCTGTGATCAGGCACAGGCATGTCGGAGTTTCACACCCCCCTCTATTACTTGCCATATCTTCCAACTGCTCATGGATAATGATGGCGCTTGGGGCTACAATCTTTCTTTCCTAAGTAATCCTTCTAGGTCCCTCCAAGCACATGATGTGAGCTTAATAAATATATTTACTGGAAGAAAGAATGAAGGAAAGAGGGATACAAGTGTTATTCCTGGCACATCCTGGAGCCTTGCTGCCTTTCCAAATTCCACCTTCATTCCTGGGCTTCCCTTTCCCTCTGCATAGCCCCTATAGGAAGACCCCAAAGAACTCTCCCATCTACGAGGGGCCCAAGTTGGCTTAGAAAGTGCTCAAATAAGCAGGAGGCCGTGAGTAAGAAACTCAGAGCCTTTTGACTTTGCAGAGACCTGGATATTCTCTCTCCTTTTTCCACCTGGGGCTGTAGCAACCAGAAGGAGGGAAGGTAAGAGTGAGGGTCAATCCAGAAGAGTAGTGTGGAGTAGTCTTCCAGGGTTCAGGGGAGATACTGCTTAGAGGAGAGGAGAATCATTTCTGAGGGTTGGTCCCAGCTGACTGAACCTGGTGGGCATCAAGAACCCTGCCTGTTCAAAGGTAAATTCAGTCATGCCTTCCTTCTTCAAAAAACCAGGGCTTCCCCACCAACTTCTAATCAAGTATAAAGTCCTTCAGAGCCCAGCCAGGTGGCACAGTCAGTAGCAAGCTGAAGCTGCATGGCCATGATGGCTTTTGATCCCTGAGTTGGCATGAAAACCACACTGAGCAGATGCCTGCATGCTCAGGATCTAGAAGAGTTGGAGGGTCAGAGTCAGGGGATTGCAGCATGACCAGACCCTGTCAAGGGTGCTTGTCTCTCTGTCTTTTGTGTGCATATACTCTCCATCATGAATAAAATACACACTTTAAACAAATACATAAATAAATTCCATCAGATCTGGCCACCACCCTACAGTAGGGTTCTAGCCTTGAATTTAATCTCCCTTGTGTCATTTTCAAATTCTATGCAAACTGATCCTCTTACAATATCCCATGTAACTTTTTTCCCCTCACCATGAAACTGACTTGTGATTTTTCCTTCCTCTTCCTTCCGTATTGGTCAGAATCTGGCCTATCTTTCAAGACTCCACTCAGTGCCACCTGTTCCAAGAAGCCTTCACTATTTTCTGGAATTGGGAACTCATATATTCTCTCTCTCTTTTTCTCTCGCCCTCTTATTGAAACAGAAATAGGGGCCAGTAGGTGGCATGGTGATTAAGGTGCTGGATTTCTACATGGCTGAATGCAGTTCAGGTCCTGGACCTGGGGGCTTGAAAATCATGCTGGGCGTGTGTATACATGCACCCAAGCCACAGGAGAATGGAGGAGAAGGGACTGTGGCATGGTCATCTGCCCTGGGGGGGGGTGATTTCTCACTTTCCCTTGCTCAGTCTCTGTCTGTGTCTCTCTGGTAAGCACACGTGCACTATGGGGAAAAAAGAATGGAAATAGGGCCAGCTCATGGTCTGGTGGTTTAGTTGGTTGGATCACACGGCCAGCCTTGTGGTGCATGCCTGGGACCCATGGCTCTCTGGAAAAATAAAAAGAAAAGAAGAGGAAGAAATACACCTATATTTTCCTGAATTTCATCTTTCAAATCATGGAATTGTACACAAAGATATACTGTTTGCCCTATAAACAAAAACAAAAAGAGATTTTTTTAAAAATGCAACAACACTGATTTCAGAATCTTAATTCTGCCTCCTCCTCTTTCAGTCACCCTTGTAAAAGATTTTATCTGGGCCTCAGTCCTGAGAGACCTTTAAGATTTATTTTATTTTATTTATTTGGAGAGGTTTTTGCTATAGGGAGTATGCACTCGCCAGAAAGACAGAGAGATGGAAAGCAAGAAATCACCCCCTGGGGGGGAGGGCCACTCTTCAATCCCTTCTCCTCCATTCTCCTGTTGTGATCTTGGGCACGTGCGCACACACACTCAGCATGAGTTTAAGCCACCGGGTCCAGGACTCGAACTGTGGCCAACTACATGGGAGTCCAGTGACCTAGCCATTACACTAACTGCAGGTCCTGAGATTTATTTTATTTATTTACATTTTTAAAAAAATAAAGTCAGGTTGTCCCCCCCACCGCCCACCTCCGGGCAGTGGTTATGGTAGCTGGATCTCATATGGCTGCACGGTTTGAGTCCTTGACCCAGTGCCTTGAAAAACACACTGGGCCCATGTATGTGCGTGCCCAAAATCCTCAGAGGAGAATAGCAGAGAAGGGACTGTGGCACGGCCACTCCTCTGGGAAGTGCTTTCTCACTTTCTCTCTCTTGTGTCTCTGGCCAGCACACACCCTCTAGCAAAGTTTTTTTTTTTTTTAAATCAGGTCAAGAGTGCATAACTCTGTGGTGAGTTCCTATCCATTGCATATTCACTGTGAATATAAACTAAAACTTAACCAGTTAACTTTATTTATACTCTGGATGGAGCCTTCTATTTTAATAAAACAGAATCCGTTAAGGATTATAAACAAACAGTGTTTTATGAACTAAAACTGCAGTGCACCAGTCACTCAAGGGCCAGAACTGGGCTCTGTGAGGCTCAGCCGCTATAAATAAAGATAAAGTCCTGCCAGGCAGGGGCCTGGGCAGATGATTGCTGACTTTGTAATCAGTTTCTCCCCTCCTTCAAGCCTACAAATCACTTGAGTGCTGGGTCACTGCTCACTGGACTTAGCCCAGAAATAGGGAAATGGCAAAGCAAATTCATTAGCTCCGAGACTGAGTGTAGCTGGGACTTTGGAATGTCTAAGTCCCAAGTGAAACTACATGCACCAACCCTTGAAGCTCACATGCTTCGGTTGGGCCAAAAGCACCAGCAGGTTGAGCCTGTGCCATACTCAGAATGTGGGCCCTAATCGGGGGTTACCCTCCTGTCATGTCTCTGCTAGACTTACCCACTCCATAAGGGAGAACCTGCTACCACCCCAACACCCAGCCTCAACTCTAACCCTGCAGTGGGGCTGCCAGTCTCTCCAGCTCAGATGCTGCAGCCAGAGGAACTGGCCCATTGATGGGTGTCTAAAAAGCAAAGTCAATGGGGGTTGTTCAAATTCGAGCTGAAAGAGAATATCCCTTTCCATGTTGCTCAATAGATGGAAGGGCATGTCTTTGGAGCTACCAGAAGTCACCCTTAATGAGTTCTACTTACTTGGATTGTTATTTCATTAACAACCACCTCTACCACTTGACTACCTAAAGGCATGGACCGTGTTTGTTTTACCCACCACTACATTCCAAGAGTCTAGCACAGTCTTTAGAATGCTCATGACAAACGTTTGATGAATGATAAGTGAATGAAGAAAGCAGAATGACACTGAAATAAAAGCACCCTGGGGGAGTCCCATAGTGAGTGGTTAAACCCTGTGCATGGGGGCTGGATCCCATGTGGCAGACTGCAGTCTGAATCCCAGTTCTGGTGGCTTGAAAAACATGCCGGGTATGTCCACTTGCATGCCTCAAATCCTGATGGGATGGAGAAATGGAGAAAGGATTGCAGTGTGACCACAGCCTCCTTAGAGGGTGTTTCCTTGCTTTCTCTCTCTCTGGCAACCATGCACAATAATCAATCAATCAATCAATGTGCCCAAATATGTGGAATCCTAAGGAGGGGGGCTGTGTCTATCACTAAGCCTGGTCCAGACTTTTTGGTCGACTTCTATGGCAGAATGCCCACTGGCCCAGACCCCAGACCCAAGCCCTGTAACCTGGGTAGAAAAAGATGGGCTTGGTTCCACACCCTACCCCACATTAGCACAGGCAGTTGTGAACTAAGCAAATAAAGGCAAGAAGGAAAATGTCGCTGGCCTGAGACACTTGCTCCCCCCGCCACCCCTCTAATCTACCAAGGAGCACCTTTTATATCTAGTTTGATTATGTTTAACCATGGGCTTTTTGTCCTCACCTATAATTACCACCTTTTTAAACCAAGTCACAAAATTAATTGCCCCGTAATGAAGCAGGGTAGCAATTAAGGGCAGTGAACCCTGTGAAGAAGGAGAAACACACGTCTGTTCATGGTGTATCATCAGGAGCCTGACTTTGGATACTCCGTCATTACGATTGTAATTATTTTCCAAGGCTGCGTGACACCTCCTTAGACCTGATCAGAACTGCCAGGCTCTGGAGAAACCCATTGTTCCTTCTGAGTTAATTAGAGTTCAATTTGGAGCTTCCTGTCTCCTGGATCGGAAAGGAAACACAATTTACTATTGCTCAATGCCCACCAGGTCTGCTGAGGACAAGGGTCCTTCCGGTAAAGCCATTGCACTGCATGTCAGCCTCTTCCCAGGTCAGTACCACTCCTAAGGTATGGACCGCAGACGAGAGAGAAGCCCAAAGCTGTAGACAAGGCTCACAGACCTCCACTTAATGAGGCTCTCCACGTAAAAGGAAGCACACCTATGTTATGAACTTTCTAGTAAAGCAGAGCAATTAAGTTCTTCATAGCCAAGGGGCTGGGCCACATTCGTTTGGTGCCTTTTCACCCTTCAGCAGAGCTAATGATGTTAGGTGGCTGAGAAATAGGGAGAGGACTGTGTGATTGAAAGCGCACACTCTTACATGGTCTGTTTTGTAAGCTTCCGGGCTTCTTATGCATGTTCATGTTTTAAAAACAAAGGTGATAATATATCAACAACAATGATAATGAAAGATGACACACACTGAGGACCAATCACATTGAACAACCCTGCAAGGAGCACAGTATCACTCTGTTGTACAGCTCAGAAGAGACTGAGGCACAGAGAAGTTGAGTCAATCCTCCAGACACTCAGCCAGTAACTGGCAGAACCAGAACAAAAACCCAGGCGATCTGTATTCAGGACAGTTGCTTCTATCCACAAAAGGTATTCCTTTTCAAGCACAGGTGGGTGGGTGGTGTCATAAAATCGCAACAGTGGTCAGCCACAATCTGCTAACCAACAGCAGCTTCTGTCTTTACAACAAGGGACCCATTGCTTGACAGAGCGTCATGTTCCCAAGTATTCTGTCAGCTGCAGAACTTTCATCTTCTAACTTCTCCTGGTTCTACATTGGTGACAGCGGCTTACAAGTGACGGCCATCCACCAGTCAGCTGACCCCAGCCAACCTTCTCTGTTGCCCCTCCTTGGATCTCACAGTTCCTCCTGCTTCCACTGCCTCCTGCACAACTTCCATCAACTAGGAGCCTCTTCCTGCTTCTCTCCACCTTCATAAGCTCTTCTAAGCCTGACTGGCTCTTCTAAACCCAAGTGCTGCACCCCATGCCTTAGGACACTTTTGTCAAAAACCCAGTTCACAGAGACCCCTTTCTTCTGGAGACCTCTGAAGTCCTGAGTTTTTTTCAAGCCTTCTCTGGCACATCAACTTGCCAACCTAGTATTTACATATATATATATATACACATATATATACATACATATATATATACATACATATACACACACATATGTAACATTATAATACATAGCATATATATATTTATATATTATATATATATGAATACATATAAATTATAATATATTTATGTTATAATATGTAACATAAAATATAATATACAAACATATAAAGTTTGTCAGAGGGAATGTGTGCTTGCCAGAATGAGAGAGACAGACAGACAGAGAAGGGGAGGGAGAAAGCACCATCCATGGGATGTTGTCTTGCTGCAAGCCCTTCTCCATTTTTCCATCCTGTTGGGATTCTGGGCAGGCACACACAAATGCTTGGCATGGTTTTCAAGCTGTTGGGTCCAGAACTCAAACCACATTGTTGGTCATGTGGGATCTGGCTCCCTCAGCCACAGGTTTTATTTTTTTTAATTATCTATTTAATTTTATTTACTATTATTATTTAAATTGACCAGAGAGAAAGAGAGAAGGAAAGTGTAAAAGCAAGACAGCAAGTCAGGGACTCAAACTGTGGGCAGTCATGTGGGAGTCCAGTGCCTCAACCACCATGCCATCTGCCGGCCCCATAGGTTTAATTTTAAAAGCTAGTACTACTATCTTTTCTTTTAATGTACCAGAATCCTGAACTGTCACTGACTGGCCCGGAGACTGACAAACTGCTTCGCTTGTTTATGGCTTCGTTTCCAAGTCTACAGAATGAAGATAATGATCCTGCCTACCTTGTAGAGCTGTTTGCAGTTAACACAGGGAAAGTATTAAAGATAGGGAGTGTCTGGCTCATAGTAAGTGCTCAATAAATGTGGGCTGTCACTTTGTATCAAACCGGCCAACAGCTCCTTGGGATCCACACCAATACTCATATATTGCCCCACAGTGGGCACAGCAGGGGTAATCTCCAGGCTAGACACTCCTGAGGGTAATCATGCCTTTTACTGCGTTTGTTCTAATCACCCATCAGTAGGATGCCAGAGGGTCTGGCACATAGTAGGCATCTGACAGACATTGATGGAATTAACACAAATGGATAGCTGACTGCCCTTCCTATATTGTACTGTACCATCCGCCATTTGGGGTTTTTATTGATTTTTAATTATTTTTAGAAATGACTTGCAAGTGTGTACCTTTTCATCGACTAGTCTGAGAGTACCTGGTCCTCTGTACCATTCTTTCTACCCCAGTTTCGGAGAAGCCGGGAGGTGGGGGAGGGGGGCAGGGAGAGTGTGTGTAGAGAAACCAGGGACCTCTTCTTGGCAGAGGGAGTTCATAGCAACCTGCCCTCAGGTCGACAGTCCCAAGCCTTGGATATCTATGAACTAGTTTCCCTGGTGTGGACTCAGCATATGGCCTACCACCATGCGGCAGAGCTGTGTGCCCTTACCTTTGCGCCTCTGTTCCCACAGTCTGGTGCCCTGCATCCATGAAGCCAACAGGAAGCCTCTACTTCTTAGAGAGAGATTTTGAGCTATGTCCCTAGTTTTTACAGGTCAAGGAGAAATAAGAAAAGGTGTATCAATAGGTCAGCTACTCTGGAAGCCAACCATTCAATTTCCTCACACCAGGTTCCAGTCTATATCACTCCTACTATGCGGCTGAAAGCTCCAGGGCTTTCCAGAGTCATCGAGGCCTTGGTCTCTATTACTGCTTATGTTCAGGGTCGGACTTGTCCAGGTTTGTTTTGATGTTGCTGGAAAACCCCAGAGAATTTTGGAACATGGAAACAGTCCCAGCAGCCAGCGCTGGGCCATAGTCAGCCAATTTAACTTTGCAAAATGCTCCGACTATACACGTGCTCGGGCCATTGCTTATGCTTCTTTTTAAAAGGCTGGAGAGGAAATAAAAATGAATGATGACAAAATGTCCACATGGGTAGAAAAACAGAATAGCCTGAAAGCTCCAGGGCAGGAACTGACACAATTTAATTAACTATTTGGAATAAACACGTTTGCTGCTGCTAGCAGAGCTATTTGTTTGCCTTCACAAAATAATGCTCTTAATAAGTCTGAGATTAAACATTCAAGAGATTAATTAAATACAGCACCTTGACTTGAAATGTTAGGAATGACCAAGCAGGCATAATATTTTCTTTGCACATTGTTCCTGGCTGTTGTCGTCCTACATAAACAGTTCCCAGCCCCCGTTATGTGTTGTATAAAAGTTGTTACTAATTGTGATTTGACATTGGTGCTCTATATACAATGTGTATTTCTTAAATAGTCTAATACATGTCTAACAAGGAAATAGGGTGGGTGAAATGTAAACTGTGACAGCAGTGGGGTGGACAGATCCTGGAAGTCGTGGAATGCTATGACAGGTCAATGGTATTTGTGGTGGGCAGTGTTCATATGAGGGGACTTCAGAGAGTACAAGTGCAGTATGGTGCAAATTTTTTTTTAATTCATGTGTAATTTTCTTCATAATATGCATTTTCCATGAGCTTTCTGAAGACCCCTTATAAATAAAAAAACACCAAAATGATTGTACTACATACCATTTATTTAAAAAACAAACAAACAAAAACAACTATTGCAACCCAGGCATTGTGATCAATATATTTCAAGCCCATTAAAGGAATTTCATTATTCCCATTTTATAGAGGAGAAAACTGAGGATCTAAAAAGGTTTCATAACCTGCCAAAAAGTAAAGGGCTAGTAAGTGGAAAAAGCTGGAATTTGAAGCCAGATCTCTCTGACTAAAATCCATGGCCACCACCCACCCAGCCTCCTACAAGAGAAGAAACGTAGCCTGGGAAATTCTAATCACACACTAATTGCTTGACAAATGAAGAGGAAATGATACCAATGGTTTTTATTTGATTGTTTACAGAAAGGCATCTTGTAGTCAATGACTGTTTAGGGATAAAATAATTGTGAATAGTCTTGTTAGGGGGAAAAAAGATAGCCTAACCTTACGAGAAAATACATCAGGGGCATTTCTCACCATGGGGCAAGTCTTGATTAATTCCAGCTCCAGAATTCTATTCCTGTCATCTGCACTGCAGTCAGGCTCTTCATCTTTGAGGGTTTTGCAATGATTGACTTTTGACTTTTCAAATCCTTCAGCAAGAGACCCAGACCCCGAGACCCCTGGTGCACCCTCTAGTGGTTATCTGCACAAGTCTGGAGAATCTGGAAACTGGGAGCTGCAAGGAGCCACCATTGAAGTACTTTTGTGTGCTAGTGAAAGCAAAGTGGGGCAAATTGTTTGATGTTGCACAACTTGAAAGATCAAGGGCATGAATAATAAAAAATGATTTTTCAAATCTGGTTATGCAATGATGTCCGGAGCTAGGAAGGTCTTGGACACATCCTTAACAATCGAATTCCAGCAGCTTCCTTCTCTTCTAAGTTAGGAGTGATGCATGTTGCATGGTCCTACTTCAAAGGGATTCTGAGCTGTACACCTGGGCACTGGATGCGCACAGCAGGCTCGACAGGGCACTGGACGGGCACAGCAGGCTTGATGGGGCACCAGATGGGCACAGCAGGCTCGATGGGATACTGGGTGGGCACAGCAGCTTTGACGGGGCACTGGGTGGGCACAGCAGCCTCAATAGGGCCCCTTTAGTAGGCCTCCTATTTGTCATGGGCTGTGCCAAATGCTTTAATGCATGTCTTGATGATCTAGTACATATCTCACTTAATCCTCATTTTATCATTCCTACTTTACAAATGAAGAAACTGAGGCTCTGGCAGATAAAGTAACTTGCCCATAACCATGCAGTCAATATGTGCAATTCCAACCTTGCCAATGAGATGCCAAAATCACTCTTCACCACTACATTTTGACATGCAATTGGATATTACAAATATTTCTTATACAATCAACAAGTAAGTGGTATCTGTATTATGAAGACTTCTGCAGACTAACAAAGGCCTTCTCTGAGTCTCCCCTCCCCTGCATTTCTATTGTACTCAGGACCTCAGAGTTAATTACTACTCCAGACGCAGAGATTAGCATCGGAGTGACCAGCCCGCCTTGTGTGCCTGCCATTATGATCTGGCCCAGGCCAGGCCCTGGAATGGCTAATGAGGTTAAATACGAAATAAGATAAGGATAAAGCTGTGAGGCTGTGCAGGTTCTCTGGGACAAGCAGATGACACTTGAGTCTAAACAAATGTCTAAATAAGGAAGAGAAAATGGTCTGTGTTCCAGTCTGGGATCAAGGAGCCATTTTCCATCCTACATTGTACATGCCCAGCCCACATACACACATGTGCACACACACCCCATACACATGTACATGCTCCACATACACACATGTGCACACACCACACATTTACGCATATGCACACCCCATATACATATGTGTACACACTCCATATACATGCATGTACATACTCCACATACACACGGATGCATACCCCACATGCATGTGTGCACACCCCACATGCACACATGCACACACAGTCCACACACATATGCACACCGCCACATACACACATGTACACACAACCCAGATCCACACATGCACACCCCCACACACACGTACTCACACCCACATAAACACATATGCACACACCCACATATACACATATATGCACACACCCACGTATACACATATGCGCACACACCATACCCCACACACATATGCACACACCATATAACTTCCCTGTCTCTCTCTAACATACACATGCACATGTGCACCCCCATGTACTTTCTGTATGTATATTTGTATGTCTCTCTCACACATGTGTATACACACACTCCACATACCTTCACTCTCTGTCTTTCTCTCATGCACATGTATGCACCCCTCATACCTTGTCTATCTGTCTATAGGTATGTCTCTCTCTCTCACTTTCACACACAAATGCACAGCCCACATACCTCCTGTCTCTGTATGTTTCTCTCCCTCTCTCTCTCTCTCTCACACACACACACACACACACACACACACATTCTTGTGTACCACCTATAGGGATGCATGAACTTCAAGTGGAGTAGTGAGTGATGTCTCTGTGAATCACTCCAGAACTCTTTGTCTTATGGGGACACCAGGATGTAGGGCACGAAAGGGCTGGCTTAGGAAACGGGTAACCTGGTTCCTATTCCGTGTTCAGTGCCGATAGTGAAGCACCCTGACCTTGAACAAGACCTTGATCAAGAGATCCCACCTGCACAGGAGGGGTCCCACCTGCACAAGAGGGGTCCTACCTACCCAACTCCACAGGATCTGGGGATACAGAGCAGCATCCAGCCATCACTCTGTAACTTGCCTGTCATTCTATTTTTTCTCTTTCTTTCTTTTTTAGAGAGGTTTTCGCTATAGGGCGTGTGCGCTCGCCAGAGACAGAGAGAGACAGGAAGACAGAAAGCGAGAAATCACCCCCCAGGGGAATGGCCACGCCGCAATCCCTTCTTCTCCATTCTCCTCTCGGGGTCTCGGGCATGCACACATACGCACCCGGGTCCAGGACTCGAACCACGGTCGACTTCGTGGGAGTTCCGCGACATAGCCATTATGCTAACTGCTGGTCCCTTGCCTGTCATTCTTAAAGGACCGCCCTCACATGTGCCTTGGGAATCAGTCATTTGAACTCATGACAGAGGTACATGAAACATCTACTGAAATTAATTCCCTAGCAATTTGGAGACAGCAAAACTGAAATCATTTATTTTATTTTATTTTATTTTATTTAGATATTTTTGCTATGGGGTGTGTGTGCTCACCAGAGAGTCACAGAGAGAGAGAGACAGAGAGACAGAGAGACCGAAAGTGAGAAATCACTCCCCAGGGAAGATGGTTACACTGCAATCCCTTCTTCTCCATCCTCCCCCCAGGATTTTGGGCATGTGCATACATGAGCCCAGTGTGAATTTAAAGCCGCTGGGTCAGGCACTCAAACCGCCGTCGACCACGTGCGAGTAGAGTGCCTTAATTACTATGGCACCTGCTGGCCCCAAAACTGAAATCTTTTCTGTCATCAAGAGAGGGACTTAGGTTCTCTGCAGCTGGACTTCCAGATGAGAGGGGTTCAGTAGAAGGGGGAAAACTCAGACTCAAATGCTACATCTTAGGACTAGGGAGCCAGGGGACAGGTCAGGAGTCAGGACTGGGAGCAAGGGAGAGAAGCTAAATATAGGGACACCAAGATCAATGTTTTAAACAGAAGTAGTGATCTCCCCCTGTGTCCCCCTAAATAAGTGGCTCCTTGGCTTGCCTTGGCCATCTCTCCGTTGGCACAGCAGGTGGCCATGACATTAAATGTGCCATTTGCAGTCCCTCACTGCCTGAGGTATACTTCCTTTAAGTTGTTACTAATTGTGATTTGACATTGGTGCTCTATATACAATGTGTATTTCTTAAATAGTCTAATACATGTCTAACAAGGAAATAGGGTGGGTGAAATGTAAACTGTGACAGCAGTGGGGTGGACAGATCCTGGAAGTCGTGGAATGCTATGACAGGTCAATGGTATTTGTGGTGGGCAGTGTTCATATGAGGGGACTTCAGAGAGTACAAGTGCAGTATGGTGCAAATTTTTTTTTAATTCATGTGTAATTTTCTTCATAATATGCATTTTCCATGAGCTTTCTGAAGACCCCTTATAAATAAAAAAACACCAAAATGATTGTACTACATACCATTTATTTAAAAAACAAACAAACAAAAACAACTATTGCAACCCAGGCATTGTGATCAATATATTTCAAGCCCATTAAAGGAATTTCATTATTCCCATTTTATAGAGGAGAAAACTGAGGATCTAAAAAGGTTTCATAACCTGCCAAAAAGTAAAGGGCTAGTAAGTGGAAAAAGCTGGAATTTGAAGCCAGATCTCTCTGACTAAAATCCATGGCCACCACCCACCCAGCCTCCTACAAGAGAAGAAACGTAGCCTGGGAAATTCTAATCACACACTAATTGCTTGACAAATGAAGAGGAAATGATACCAATGGTTTTTATTTGATTGTTTACAGAAAGGCATCTTGTAGTCAATGACTGTTTAGGGATAAAATAATTGTGAATAGTCTTGTTAGGGGGAAAAAAGATAGCCTAACCTTACGAGAAAATACATCAGGGGCATTTCTCACCATGGGGCAAGTCTTGATTAATTCCAGCTCCAGAATTCTATTCCTGTCATCTGCACTGCAGTCAGGCTCTTCATCTTTGAGGGTTTTGCAATGATTGACTTTTGACTTTTCAAATCCTTCAGCAAGAGACCCAGACCCCGAGACCCCTGGTGCACCCTCTAGTGGTTATCTGCACAAGTCTGGAGAATCTGGAAACTGGGAGCTGCAAGGAGCCACCATTGAAGTACTTTTGTGTGCTAGTGAAAGCAAAGTGGGGCAAATTGTTTGATGTTGCACAACTTGAAAGATCAAGGGCATGAATAATAAAAAATGATTTTTCAAATCTGGTTATGCAATGATGTCCGGAGCTAGGAAGGTCTTGGACACATCCTTAACAATCGAATTCCAGCAGCTTCCTTCTCTTCTAAGTTAGGAGTGATGCATGTTGCATGGTCCTACTTCAAAGGGATTCTGAGCTGTACACCTGGGCACTGGATGCGCACAGCAGGCTCGACAGGGCACTGGACGGGCACAGCAGGCTTGATGGGGCACCAGATGGGCACAGCAGGCTCGATGGGATACTGGGTGGGCACAGCAGCTTTGACGGGGCACTGGGTGGGCACAGCAGCCTCAATAGGGCCCCTTTAGTAGGCCTCCTATTTGTCATGGGCTGTGCCAAATGCTTTAATGCATGTCTTGATGATCTAGTACATATCTCACTTAATCCTCATTTTATCATTCCTACTTTACAAATGAAGAAACTGAGGCTCTGGCAGATAAAGTAACTTGCCCATAACCATGCAGTCAATATGTGCAATTCCAACCTTGCCAATGAGATGCCAAAATCACTCTTCACCACTACATTTTGACATGCAATTGGATATTACAAATATTTCTTATACAATCAACAAGTAAGTGGTATCTGTATTATGAAGACTTCTGCAGACTAACAAAGGCCTTCTCTGAGTCTCCCCTCCCCTGCATTTCTATTGTACTCAGGACCTCAGAGTTAATTACTACTCCAGACGCAGAGATTAGCATCGGAGTGACCAGCCCGCCTTGTGTGCCTGCCATTATGATCTGGCCCAGGCCAGGCCCTGGAATGGCTAATGAGGTTAAATACGAAATAAGATAAGGATAAAGCTGTGAGGCTGTGCAGGTTCTCTGGGACAAGCAGATGACACTTGAGTCTAAACAAATGTCTAAATAAGGAAGAGAAAATGGTCTGTGTTCCAGTCTGGGATCAAGGAGCCATTTTCCATCCTACATTGTACATGCCCAGCCCACATACACACATGTGCACACACACCCCATACACATGTACATGCTCCACATACACACATGTGCACACACCACACATTTACGCATATGCACACCCCATATACATATGTGTACACACTCCATATACATGCATGTACATACTCCACATACACACGGATGCATACCCCACATGCATGTGTGCACACCCCACATGCACACATGCACACACAGTCCACACACATATGCACACCGCCACATACACACATGTACACACAACCCAGATCCACACATGCACACCCCCACACACACGTACTCACACCCACATAAACACATATGCACACACCCACATATACACATATATGCACACACCCACGTATACACATATGCGCACACACCATACCCCACACACATATGCACACACCATATAACTTCCCTGTCTCTCTCTAACATACACATGCACATGTGCACCCCCATGTACTTTCTGTATGTATATTTGTATGTCTCTCTCACACATGTGTATACACACACTCCACATACCTTCACTCTCTGTCTTTCTCTCATGCACATGTATGCACCCCTCATACCTTGTCTATCTGTCTATAGGTATGTCTCTCTCTCTCACTTTCACACACAAATGCACAGCCCACATACCTCCTGTCTCTGTATGTTTCTCTCCCTCTCTCTCTCTCTCTCACACACACACACACACACACACACACACATTCTTGTGTACCACCTATAGGGATGCATGAACTTCAAGTGGAGTAGTGAGTGATGTCTCTGTGAATCACTCCAGAACTCTTTGTCTTATGGGGACACCAGGATGTAGGGCACGAAAGGGCTGGCTTAGGAAACGGGTAACCTGGTTCCTATTCCGTGTTCAGTGCCGATAGTGAAGCACCCTGACCTTGAACAAGACCTTGATCAAGAGATCCCACCTGCACAGGAGGGGTCCCACCTGCACAAGAGGGGTCCTACCTACCCAACTCCACAGGATCTGGGGATACAGAGCAGCATCCAGCCATCACTCTGTAACTTGCCTGTCATTCTATTTTTTCTCTTTCTTTCTTTTTTAGAGAGGTTTTCGCTATAGGGCGTGTGCGCTCGCCAGAGACAGAGAGAGACAGGAAGACAGAAAGCGAGAAATCACCCCCCAGGGGAATGGCCACGCCGCAATCCCTTCTTCTCCATTCTCCTCTCGGGGTCTCGGGCATGCACACATACGCACCCGGGTCCAGGACTCGAACCACGGTCGACTTCGTGGGAGTTCCGCGACATAGCCATTATGCTAACTGCTGGTCCCTTGCCTGTCATTCTTAAAGGACCGCCCTCACATGTGCCTTGGGAATCAGTCATTTGAACTCATGACAGAGGTACATGAAACATCTACTGAAATTAATTCCCTAGCAATTTGGAGACAGCAAAACTGAAATCATTTATTTTATTTTATTTTATTTTATTTAGATATTTTTGCTATGGGGTGTGTGTGCTCACCAGAGAGTCACAGAGAGAGAGAGACAGAGAGACAGAGAGACCGAAAGTGAGAAATCACTCCCCAGGGAAGATGGTTACACTGCAATCCCTTCTTCTCCATCCTCCCCCCAGGATTTTGGGCATGTGCATACATGAGCCCAGTGTGAATTTAAAGCCGCTGGGTCAGGCACTCAAACCGCCGTCGACCACGTGCGAGTAGAGTGCCTTAATTACTATGGCACCTGCTGGCCCCAAAACTGAAATCTTTTCTGTCATCAAGAGAGGGACTTAGGTTCTCTGCAGCTGGACTTCCAGATGAGAGGGGTTCAGTAGAAGGGGGAAAACTCAGACTCAAATGCTACATCTTAGGACTAGGGAGCCAGGGGACAGGTCAGGAGTCAGGACTGGGAGCAAGGGAGAGAAGCTAAATATAGGGACACCAAGATCAATGTTTTAAACAGAAGTAGTGATCTCCCCCTGTGTCCCCCTAAATAAGTGGCTCCTTGGCTTGCCTTGGCCATCTCTCCGTTGGCACAGCAGGTGGCCATGACATTAAATGTGCCATTTGCAGTCCCTCACTGCCTGAGGTATACTTCCTTTCCCCCTGCACAGTCCTGCTTCCCCTTTCATTGGGACCAAACATCCTGCTCTCATTGGAGCCCTCCCTGAGCTCCACCTTTACATGATACCATAGGACCAGGTTCTAATGGCCCATCACACTAAAGATGCAATACTCTAAAGAGCTAAGTGGCTTTAAAAGCCAGTCTGGAATAACAGCTTTGGCAGGAGGAAAACCAATGCTGGGACAACCCTCCTGTCAGGGACCTAAATGAGCTTCCTTACGATTATAGTGTGCAGAACCTGAGCACTTGTCAGCACCGGCAGTAGGTGAGCTGGCCAGGCGTTCACTTGGCATTAGTGTCATCTTCCTTGAGAACTCTATGTAGTCGGACAATCAAGTCACTTGCTACTAACTTCCCAGCTTCCCAAAGAGCTTGGGTTTGTAAAGTGCTCAGGTCTGCTTTTTCTAGTCTCTGAAGGGCTCACTATCCTCAGAGTAAGACAGTACATAGTTCAGAAGTCAGACTGAGAAAGTGGCAGAAGAACAAAGTGGTCAAGGGCATGGAGAGATGTAGGTTTGGGTTCAAACCTTATGCCTGGCTCTTGTAAGTTCAGTGACCTTGTCCATTCACTCTGTGTCTTAATTTACCCATCTATGAAAAGGGGATGATCAGAAGGTGATCTGGTGTTCAAAAGTGTTCAAAGAACAAAGGAAATAAATGACATGTAATATCTAGTACAGGATGAGATCTTAATATTGTTGTCATCGTTGTTGTTATTATTGGGATGAAAAGGCCAGCAAATGATGGTTCCCCCTTGGCCAGGTGACACTGGACCAAGGGAGGCTGTGTGATTTTGGTATAAAGAGTGCCAGTGTGAAAATCAGGGGGCCTTGACTCAAATGCCTGCTCTGTAGCTTACTGTATAATCACAGCACACATACACTTAAATTGGACAAATTCAACTATGTGCATTAGTCAAAAAGAAGAGAAAGAGAAAGTCACCAGCTAGAATAGTTACTTGCCACATCACTCAGAAAGCTAATGCTCCAGGAAGTATGGTAGGGAGACACAGCCCTGCTCCTCCCTTGGGCAGTCCTCGCTCCTGCATGCTTCTCACATGCATGCGTCTCAACAGGCCAAGTGTTAGGAACTTCTTTGTAAAAACTAAAAAGTGACCTCCAAATGTGAGTCCACTACTTTGAGCTGATGAAGTCCACTGGAGGCAAACTGGCTGGGCATAGCTCTTTGGGGACGACGTGCAGCACTTTTCGGGGTGACTGTGAATCAACACAATGTTTTGCCTATGTGCTGAGTAGGGAATGAGAGTCTTGGTGCAGGGCCTGAGGCTACTTAGGGCTGTGTGGACGTGTCACACAAACCTCAAGATCTTTCTCAGAAAAGTGGACACAGATCTGACCAGTGCATTCAATGTGGTCCATGATATAACATCTGTCCATGTGGTCAATAAAGCATATTCACAAATACAGGGAGCAAGTACTTCCCTCTCTAACACTGAGTTGTCTTGGTCTCAGGCTCCAGAGAGTGTAGGGGGCTGTGATTACAGCCACTCTTGCATGTCACACTCCCAGAGCATAAAACCGGCACTCCCACCAAAGCCCAAGGGAGCAGCCAAAGGCAGCCTCTTCCAAATTAGGCTTTAGCTGGTTTAGCTAGGAGTCATTCCCAGTTTCATGTTCTCCAGAAGGGTGGCACTTTCCCTTTTTCAGGTTAAAAGCATTCTAAAAATACTTTCAAAAGGCTCCAGTGTCCCCATAGCTATCCCTGCTCTGATTTCAATCCAGTTCACATTTCTGACAGTGCATATCTGGATAAGACATCACTAGCTGATGGGTTCAGAACTCCCAGCGGGATATTGACAAGTTATGCCACCCACCCTCATTCCATTTGGATCTAGGAGAGGGGCAAGGGGATACTCCCCACACCCATGTTCCCTTGTGCTGCTCCAACTCAGCACAAGTTTCCAGTGTTTGGCAAATGGACAAACAAAAGGATTTTCTCTCCCTGAAAAACCCATGAAGTCTAAGACCTCCATATGTAACTTCCAAAATTTACAAAGGAATGGAAATTATATTGGGCAGTTTACAGGTCCCTTTGTAGAATTCTCATCTCTTGACAAAAATTATATCCCGTAAACTGTAGTAGTCGACAGTGTTTTACTTGATGAGCAGCTAGGTGGTATTGCAAAATGCAAGTCTGCTGTTTTTCCAATATCACTAACAGACTGTCAGACAACATTCAGATACTTGGCATTTTTTAAGGAAACACCCAGGTCTGGATTTTCTCTTTGGCTCTAGAACAGGCTGAGTGTCAGGCACAGGCTGCTTACTGTCTCACGGGGGGGGCAGGTCCTGAATCAAAACTAGGATTAATCATCACGTAGGCAGAGAGAATCTTGGGATTTCTGTCTTAGGTGATGGGACTCCCTGTCAACAACATTGCTTCAACTCTTGTTCTAAGTCTCTCCTTTTAGCTCAATGTTCACCTTCAGCACTTAGTCTCTCCTTGAACTCCAGATATGGTTATTGGTTTTAGATGAGCTCCTTTGACTTGACTCCATCAAGGTGAACTACTTTGTACCTTAGCCCCTTCATTCAGGGGGTCCTGCCTCTGAATCTGATCCACCCAGCAGAAGCCTAGATGGCCTCTCCTAGGTTCTGTCTGCTGCTCTCCTACAGGTGGCCATGACTCTCTGACGCTTCTGCTTATTCCTAAGGCTCCAGGAGCTCTTGCCTGCCTGATTAAACTCATTATTAGGAATGGGGCCAATTCCTGGCATGTCCTGAGAGAAAAGACCTTTGAGTTAAAAACATAAACTCTGGACCTGACTGCTTGGCTTCAAAGCCCAGTCCTGAGCTTCACTGGATGTGCAGACTTGAATATGTTTGTCAGCTGCTCTGTGCCTCAGTTTTTTCAGTGGTAAAGTCAAGTTAACCTCATGGAGTTACTGAGGGAATTGGACTTGATAATGAATATAAAGAAGAGCTTTATAAATATAAAGAATACAAGGAATGTCTGATTCCTTTTATATGCAAAATAAAAGTTAGTTATTATATTAATTGTGTGGTGTGAACATTAGGGAATTCTGAAACTTAAACTGCAATCTGTAGCAAACAGAGATGAGGATCAGTGAAAGTAGCCATGAGGAGTGGCGCATTCTTCTTCAACGTTCTAAGCTCACTAAGGCTTTTCCAAGTTAACCTTCAAAGCAATCTCAGACCTAGCCATCTTTTCACATCTCATAGTAAACAAGAATACTCTGCTTAGGAACATTAACACAGGGAATCAAAAAAAAAAAAAAAAATGAGCTCTAAGAATCAAATAGGATGATAAGTTAAAGGCAGCCATTTTGGCCTACCAGCTTCACCAAGACCTGGTTAAAGTAACAACAGTGTGCACGGCAGTTGCAGTTTTTTTGGTAACCTGGGGTCAGCGACTAGTTTTTGAGCTGATCAGTCCTGTGTCTGTGAGCCAGATAAGGGCTAATTTACCAAGCACATCCACATATTTGCTTCGACAAAAGACAAGGCACTCAAGTCTTCCCTGTCAACATGGTCAGCTCTCAGAGACTGCATTCCTACTGACACAAAGCAAGACTGTTCAGAACGCTGTCAACACCACAGTGTCTGCAGTTGATAGCCATCAGCGCATTTCACCTGGCCCAGGTCACCTTTATACAATGCAACATCATAGCAATTTGGACCTGAGATTAATTTATTGAAAACCTTGCTGCCCCTCCAGCTGCTGAAGTATAAATCTTTCGTCCTAGGTAAAATCAAATCACTTGAAGCAAATGTTTTGAAATGAGCAGACATCTCAATTTTTTTAAGAGAGATTTTTTGCTATAGGGTACGTAGAGAGATGAGAGAGACAGAAAGTCAGAAAGAGAGAAATCATCCCTCCCGGGGGGAGGGCCACTCCGCAATCCCTTCTACTCTAATCTCTTCTCAGGATCTTGGGCAGGCATGCACATGCACCCGGTATAAGTTTTAAGCCATTGGGTCTGGGATTTGACTGACTTCACGGGAGACCAGTGACATAACCATTATGCAATCTGCTGGTCTCAAGATCTCAATTCTAATGTAGATATAGGACTGAGACAAAGAGGAGGTAGGAAGAAAATATAAGCCTGAGTTTTTGTATCACTGAAACATCCCTGTATCTCTGGGTAACTTTGGGGCAAAACCAAGACAGAGTCCTGGGACATTTCTTCCAAATAGAGGTTTGCAGAGAATATAGATCTGACTACAGACTGCTCTCCAGTTCTCCAAGTGACTGATGCAATTTGGCTTTGCCTTTTCTGAAGGCACACAGGTGAACATGAATGGGAACAGCTGCCAGTGTATCCTGGTTTGAAGGATCATCACTACTCCTTAGCTTCAAAGTTATGAAATGCTAAATATTGTCTATGGCAGATTTCCCAAGAGATGCCTCTTCAAGATACTAGTCAAGACCAATGCTACATAACAAATGGACCCTCGATTGGGTAAATCTGGAAAATACTACAGATTTCTGTGCACATCAGTACAATAATAGTTCTAAGAGGTTCCACAATATAGTTTATTTAAGTATAATAATGCGACTGTTAGCAATGTTTTCCTTTGTCTCCTATATCCCAGACCTAGTGCTGGTAAAGCCAGCAACCCCAAGTGCTAATGGGCATGGACAAAAAAAAAAAAAAGAAAGAAAAAAAGAAAGAAAAAATCCAAGAAAAGTCTGTTATCTCTAGCCAAAGAAAACCAGGAAAGAAGCTGCCTGGTAAACATAAAACTTTTATAGAATAACCACTTGACTGCACCTAAACACTGCAGAAACATCTGCAGCCCCGTCTCCATGACTGGCTACGTGTGGAACCTACAGTTCGACCTTTATGAGCTGTGAAAGTGCACCCACACCCCCACTGGGGCGGGATCAGAGAGGCCATGTATGGAGCTGGTACTTTTATTCCTACAAAGTGGATAGGAAATCCCTCTATACAGTATCAGTGGAGACCACATGGGCAGCCTGGTCTTCACATCACCTGGCAGAGGGTGACAAGGTAGCCTCCCTAGAGATGTAATTGCTGGAATGGTATCAGAGGAGTCTTAAAGGAAAATCAGTACTTTCACCATCACCCAGCAGAAATGAGGCCACTCTGTCCCTTCCACCTATGGTGTTGAAGAGGCCACTGGGGAAGAAGTAAGAAGGCATTCTTGCCCTCTCAGTGAAGTGACATCAACAGACACCTAGCAGGGAGATGAAACTCTTACCCCCACTCAGCAACACCCAGGGGCTCTCCCCCAGTAACCATGGAGGCCAAGTGAAGTTTGACTTCTACCTGGCAGCAACAAGGTGCTGCCCCCATGTGAGAGCAGTGGGAGAAGCCAGCTGAAACAAGATTTAAATATGATCCTGAGTCTATAAGGTAGTGCCCAAAGGTCCGGTTTCAGTATAAACTCACTCATTTTACTGAAAACAAAGAAAAACACAATTTAAATGAGAATAGGCAATCAAGAGGTGCCAGCTCTGACATGGATTTTAAGATAGTCATGCAAAATCATGTCATGAACAATAAAGAGCATGTTTAATACAAATGAAATGCTAGAAAGTCCCAGCAAAGAAATAAGAGAAGAAGGGAAACAAATGGAAATTTCAAAACTGAAAAACATGATATCTAAAATAAAAAAAAACAAATACATGGGTGCCACAGTGAAATTGAGGATAGAATAATAGAAATCACTTAATTTGAACAACAATGAGAAAGAGGAGTAAAAAGGAATGAACAGTTTCAGAGAGCTAACATTCACGTCATCAGAGATCCAGAAGAAGGTAAGAAAGAGAATGGGGCTGAAAAAAATCCTTGGAGAAACAGCAGCTGAAAATGTCCCAAATTTGGAGAAAGATAGAGACTTACAGATTCAAAAGGTGAACAGTTTCCAAACTGGATAAACCCAAAGAATGCCAAGATACATTATACTCAAACTTCTGAAAAATAAAAATTAAAAACAATGTTTGAAAGTCTTAAAAGCAGCAGCGAGAAACCACAGATTACCTACTTACCTTCAGAGGAAAATGAATTCAAAAGACTGCGAACTCCCCATCAGAAACCATAAAATACAGAAGGAAGTGATACATTTTTTTCCCCCCAAGGGCTAAAAGAAAAAAAAACTATCAACCTAGAATTATATCCAATTTAAAATATCCTTCACAATGAAAGGGATATTAAGAAATTCTCAATGAAAGGAAATTAAGAGTATTTGCAACTAGCAGACCTACCCTCAAAGAATAAAAGAGAATTTCTAAACAAAGAGGAAATACTATTAAAATGTCAGGAAAAAAGAAAAAACAATGGAAAGAGTTTGGTGATTGAAGCAAAAAGTATAGCCCAGGTGTGGTTTTTAATGTACATAAAAAAAGTATTTAAGAAAATTATATTATAAATGAGGGAGGGTCATAAAGTGTAAGGTTTCTACTCTTCACTTTTACTTGTAAATTGTTGACACCAGTAGAATGGGGTAAGTTATGTATATATAATGTAATGCCCCGAGGAACTAATAAAAATGCTATACAAAAGGTGACACTCAAAAACAGTATAATGGGACCAATCTGAGGCATGGTGGTTAAGGCAGCTGGATCCCACATGGTTACCCCCATGGTTTGAGTTCCAGACCTGGCAGCTTGAGATATACACCAGGCACATGTGCATGTATGCCCAGGATCCTGGATGGAAAGAGAAATGAAGGAGAAAGGGTTGCGGTATAGGCATTCCACATGGAGGGGATGCTTTCCCCCTTTTCCTCTCTTTTACTCTCTGTCTCTCTCAGACAAGGATACAAACACTTGGGCAAATTAAAAACAAAACGAAAACGAAACAAGACAAAACAGAAAACACACATACATTATAATGAGTCAAAATGGAATTCCAAACACGTTCATGTAACCCACAGGAAAACAAGAAAAAAAATAGAAAAACAAAAATAAAGAACAGGAAGCAACAATAAAATAATAGACTTATACAAATAAGTACATTAAATGCAAATGGTATAACAATGCTAATTACAAGTCAGAGATTGTAAATCTAATGAATAACTAAATAAAGTCATGACCCAGTCATATGCCAATGTGACATAGGTAGCGCTGCTCTGTGGCTACTGCCCTTAAAAGGGAACCACACATGCCCTTCCACCCTCTTGATTCTCCTTCCTGCCCCTTGGGAAATGTACATACTGGCTGCCACTCCAGCTTGATTACGGGGATAAGCAAATACTGTAATAATAGAACGAAAACTAAATCGACCTGGGCTCTGAGCATTTGGTAGAACAGAGCTGCTATACCAAACCTGAACTACTATCTATAGATTCTTATTTCAGAGAAAAGGAAAACTCTTACCTGGGTTAAGTCCTATTACTGTCAGGTTTTCTATTCCTGCAGTTGAACCTAATCCTCACTGATCTGGGGGAGTTATACTTACTGAGGTCTATGTGACTATCACTGTGCCAAGCCCCTCACAGAGATTATTTTAATGATCTGAGGAAGAAGGTACTACCATTGTCAACATTTTACAATGAAGACATCATTGCTCAGAAAAATTAAATGACTTGCCTAAGGTGATACATTTCATCTGCCCAGTACAAATCTACATCATCTAGGCCTAGGCTATTAACCTGCACTGTGAAATGGCTTGGAAAAAAAAAAAAAAAAAAAGTAGGGAGAGAGACTTATCCCATTTCTCTTAGCTTGGCTGAGTCTTTCTTCCACAGTAACCTGGGACCCTAATGCACTCAGAGAAATTTTTCATTCACCAGGTATTTATTTTTAAATTTGGTACAGGGTGCATACACTGGGGTTGGGGAGGAGAGAGAGTGAGTGGGAGAAAGAAAGAGGGGGAAGAGAGAGAATGAGAAAGCATCCCCTAGCGGGGATGACCATGCCACAATTCCTTCGTCTCCATTCTCCTGTTGGAATTTTCAGCACACATGCACATGCATCTACATGGTTCTTAAGCTCCCGGGTCTGGGACTCAAACTGTGTAGTTGGCCATGTGGGGTTTAGTCATGTCAACCACCATGGCACCGCCTAGCCCCATCAGTTGTTTTCTAAAGAGTTTAGCTGAAGTTCTTTGAGTTTATCATCCTTTTGGAGATAATTAATTAATCAGTCCTTTCATTCATTTAACAAACATTTATAAAGACTTCCTGGTGTCAGACCTTGAGATAAGGTAGAGGAATTAATCGAATGACATAACCCTGTCCCTCCAGCATCCCCAGAGTAGGCTGTGCACTGTGCTCATTTACTCTCAAAGTGGACTCTTCCCACATTTCGCTGCTCAGCACCAAGTCCGTGATGTCGAACAAGCGAACCATGGGGGTGCACACATGAAGTCTGTCTTCCCATAAGCCCCCTTATCCCATCAGACCTACACTTTGAGAAATTCAGGTCAACTTTTCCTTTTTAGGTCTCTTACATGGCAATGGGAGACTTTGAAGTCTCACCTGGCACAGAAGAGAAGAAAGGGCAGAAATGCTTCAGAGATGGTGGCCAAAAAGCTCTGAGATCATGCCAGCTCCCAGCAGTGTGGCTTGGTCTTTCCTCTAACGTTCCCTGGAATGAAACGCACATTTTTCTAGCTTCTTTCTCCCTCCCACATCCCTGCCCTGCTCTCAGCTCCTAGCAGTGCCAGCACTCAAATTCAGGGATAAGAGTACAAAATCACCTCCTCCTTCTCTGACAATAAAATACGGCAAACTCTTTGGCATTGTGGCGCCCCAATCTCCTGACCCCTGGCAGGGTCCCAGGGGGTTTGTGGCAGGCAGCTCATCAGAGCCCAGGCCATAGCCATTTCCCATGACATAGCTGGGATTCTCCCACTGCTCGCCCTCCCAGCTTCAGTTACCCGGCCAGGCTGAAATTATTTGCTCCCCTCCCACTCTGTCCATCACTGTCCCCTCCTTGGGCTGAGCCTCTTCATCCCCTGCCATCCAGGCTCTTGAGGCCCCCTGTGGGGAGAGTCCCAACCCTCTCTTGGCTTTCATTACTGACCCGCACCTGCCTCCTCCACTCCTGCAGCCTGCACGCCCCATTCAGGCACCCTTCTCTTGAGTAATGATAAACCTTGTGCCAGAGAAGTTTAAAGAGAAGCAGCCACTTCTGACTGACCATATTGGTATCAAAAGAGGCCAAGCGTGGGATTTTTCAAGTTGCGGTCACAAAGTAGTCCTCTTTTCTTTGTCGTTTATGGTTAACCTGCCTATGACCTAGAAAAACAGTCTTTTTGTCCTTCTGTATGACCCATTCTTAGCTTCCCTGGGAAGGGGAAGGCCATTTGCTCATGACAGGCCAGGTACTGCATACTGTGGAGAAGCTGTGAGTGTGGACTGAGGAGCTCCCAGCGGTCTGCATTACAGCCCAGCTCTACAGACTTCCTGGCTGGATGACCTCAGGCAAGTCCCCACCTCTCTGGGCTTCAGTCTTCTCTGTACAGTGAAGAAAATAAGAGGACTACCACATAGGCCTGTTATAGGAATTGTGAGGTCACCCTTGTAAAGGGTGTCAACAAGCACCTAGCATATAAAAAGTGCCATGTGGTGTTTGGTAAAGAAATGGGATGGATATATGTGGCAGTGAGTTAATTTTACAACTTGATGAGGTTATCATGCTTTATTTACAGAGGATGCTACCAGATCCTGTGAGTGTTAAAGATACAGCCATGCTCAATTAGACAGAGGTAGAGGTGGGATTTGAATTGGGGCTGTACTTCCCTTTATGACAGTGCATCTCAAAGGAGAGTCCCTGAGGACCTGGGAACTTGGAAGTAATGCAAATCCCCGCTCCCCCGCCCCGCCCCCCCACCACCCAGCTCCATGCAGAGCTACTGCCTTGCCAAGCCTGGGGTGGGTTCAACAAGCCCTGCAGGAGACTGGGATGTGCGAAGTTGGAAATACACACTGCATCCCAAGCTCCCCTCACAGCAGGAGGACACACAGGCTTCTCTCCTTCCTGTCTGCAGGTAATCGGTACAAAGTGAACACAAGCTGCACATACCTCTCACACAACTGACACAGTCCTTCAGGTATTCTGGGTGCAAAGTGCTGTCCTAGACACCAGAGGAACATAATGTGAGCTTCTGCCTGCAGAGCTAGTCCCTAATTATCACGACCAGACAAGCAAGGGCAGTTGTCGAATAGTACAGACCACACTAAGGGTCAAAAACATCAGTAAGCAGGGCTGGAGGTCTGACAGAGCTGAGCGCCAATCCTGGGCCCATTCTTACCAGCCAGACTTTAAAGAAGTCACTTAACCTCCCTCTCTAGCTCGCTCTACTCTAAGGATGAGATGAAGTTAGGGCGACGACCTGACATGGTAGCTGGTGGTTAAGAGCTTGATGACCACATGGCTGCGTTCAACGTCATGACTTGTCACCAGGTGATGTAAGGGTCACTGCTAAATCATGACAGCCAAGGGATGGGGAGCAGTTCTGAGGGAGGAAGCCTAAAGAGAGTGGAGAACTTGAGCTTGATTTCAGTGCAGAGTGTAGATCTCAGTACATGGACAGAAGGGACAAGAAAATGATGACACTGATTGGTCAAAAAAGAAATTAAAAAGTACACCAGGCTAAGAGTAAGTCAACCTGAGCCTGTTTACACAACTTTCACCTTGAATGTGCAGAGTCCAGACAGCTGGGGACTGCACTCAAGGTCCAAGGGTGTAGCCCCAGACAGGCTTTCTGAGCCAGACTCAGTTTAATCACTGGGTGTTTGGGAAGACATCACTGTGGCTTCCTTTTCCCTGGACACTCTCCAGAGGAACATTCAAAATATAACTCATGTGTTAGGAAAAATCACTAACAAAGAAAGAAAGAAAAGTATTTTCCCTTTGTTCTGGAGGCCTGAAACTTCATCAAACTGGTTAGACAGATGGCACGAGTTATTAGCCAAAGGGCTGGAGCAGAAAAATCCAGATAATCCATTTTGTCTTTGCCGAGGGCAAACTGGGAAGTACTAAGGAAATCCACAAACTATCTAAGTGCTAATCTCATGGACAACGGAAGGAAGGATGACAGAATCACTTCCATTCTTTTCTAATCTTAGCATTTTCGGTTAGTTTTCCTGTAAAACTCACCAAGGCAAATTCCTAGGACTTTGCACACTAGTTCCTTCCGGGCCTGGTGGAGGCGATGCTGTGGGCCCAGCTGCAAGGGCCCTGGAGCAGAGGGCAGAGGTGCAATGGGAAGACCAAGGAGTTGGGCACCGGCCCATCTCACAATGAACTCTGACAGCACCCCCACCCCACCCTCACTGCAGTGATTTATGTTCTGGAAGGATTTTAGCAAATCAATATGTTTTGGCTGCTCTTTTTCAAAGCCAGGGGAAAGCAACCCAAGGCATCAGAACACGACCACATATTTGAAAGTCTAGCCTATTGTTTTAGAATTTCTGTGGAAGGCTCTCTAAGTACCACCCTTGGACTCCCCACCAAGACCAGTAAATGTAAGTCAAGGGAGGGAAAAGGATCTTAACTAGTTCCCGCTGATTCAATTCCCTAGCCCTCCGAAGGTCCCATCTAGAACAAGGAGGCGGAAGGCTCTGGACCACAGTATCTTTTCTGAAGAAGCAGCAGAGTCTGTGGTTCCATTATACTGAATTGTTTAAAGAGAAAATTATCCTTGAGGCTTAGGGGTGTGCTTCCACCCTGGGTGGGATGGAGAAGGGAGTGATTTGTCTGCCACATTACTCAGCCCGAGTGTATACCGCCGGGGCAGACTTGGCTTCTGCATTTTCCCATTCTCTCTGGGCTGTTCTGCCATCCTCAAGTCAGTCTTGTCCTGGGCCATCCCCAACCAGACCCTCCAGGCCCTAGCTTTGCTGGATGGAGAGCAGTTGTTTGGGTTGGGGGACAATGACAGCGCCCAGTTCTGCTGGTATGCGCAGCTATTGTTCTCTGGGTCCAGAGCTGCTCTGCCCCCATCATTCCTATAATCAGGATTAACCCTGTCTCAATGGGTTGCTTTCCATTTCAATTCCTCTGCAAGCCAACCACAACTGCTATCTCCAGGCTTCCCATGCAGGGCCTCCCCCTTAAGGTAGTACTCCAAGATTTCACATGGGAGCAAAGATGAGGGCAGGCTCACTGTGCCAGTGACAGAAAATACCATGCCAGAGGATGCCTGGGGCTCAGCCCAGTAAGTCACTCATTGCTGTGCCACTCTGGACAAGTCACAGCCCTGGCTGCACCCATTTTTCTCACCTGTCAAATAGTAAGGACAATGGATAGACTCTTAGATTCTAGGTAGGATTAAGGAAGGCAACATATATATGTAGATTTGCAAGGGGAGCACCTGGAACATAGTAGCTGCTCAGGAAATAATAGATTCCTTTGCCTTTCCTAGGGGAGGCAGGTAGCTGGGAGGTACCAGCCTTGCCTACTCCACAGTGCTTTTAGAAGGAAAAAAAAATACAAAATACCAAAGGCATTAAAAATTTCTGAAGGGCTACATAGACAAGAGAATTTATAACCATGCATGTGTGATGAGTCTGACCTTGGGCCCAGGCTGACTAAAAGAGAGATCTTATTATGTTGTCTGCTAAGAGAATCAGAGGAGGTTTCTTTGTAAACATCTTGAAAATGACTTTTCAGAAAGAAGTAGGGGGTGTGACACCAACTTCATTGTTTAATCTGTTAAATATAAAAAGAGCTAATATTAATTGAGCACATACTGTCTGTCAGGCACTATTCTAAGTGTCTTGAATTTTTTTTATGATCACATTCATCTGTACAACAACCCTATTCTTTCATTGATTCATTTATTTGCTCATCTGTTCATTCATTTGTTCAATATTGTTCTTTCTTTGGAAATCCATGAAGCTCCTTCCTTCATCTTCAAGTCATGACTCATTTGTCACCTTCTTAGCAAGGCCTTCCCTGGCTACCTAATCTAAAATTCATGCCTCATGCACTGCAATCTTCTTCTCTGGAAGGTTTTCTCCTTAGCACGGATCACTATTCAGCACAGTAGTAGCTTTATTTATTTACCTTGTTTAAGAATATCCCAGAGTTGTCTCTGAGTCCTGCTAGATCTTAAGCCTCCTCCTCAGTGGCCCAGCTGAGGATGGGTATTTTGCCCTGTTTCACTCTCAGCTGTGTCCCTAGCACCTAGAACAGAATAGTGTCTGAGTGCCGAGTTCAGAGTGGGTACTGAGCAAATATCTATTGATTAGAGGCTATGTATCATCATGCCTGTCTTACAGATAGAGAAACTGAGGCACAGAGAGGTTAAATAACTGGTCCAAGGTCACACAGTAAAGATCAAAGCCAGAATTCAACTCCAGAAAATAAATACTGTACTCTTTTTCCTTTTGATCCAAGATTCGCATCAGCATTAATGCTACCATTTTTTTCTTCTCCACCTCTTCTAGGGTCACTGCTTTTGTTTTAATAGCCTTGTTTGCCATGGAGGCCAAAGACTCCCCCCAGAGTTCTCATTCTTGCCGAGATTAGGAATCATTTGCTGACACATGCTCTTAATGAGAAAACTGCTGCCTGGTAAATTATTCACTCAATATATTTGTGCTTGGATGCTTTATTTAGCAGTGGGCACATCAGGTACATGAGAGCTGTCTGAGGGTTGGCAGAGCAGTGGGGAATCTCCTTGAGCAACAGGGCAGAGATATGTGAGGGCAGAGATAGCATGGATCCCAGGGCTGTACACATCTCAGCCTGAACTCACGTCAGACCTTACATTGTAGCTGTGGGATCCTGATCACTCGTTCCCCTCTCCTGACATCCTGTCCTTACGGGTAGAGGAATGACCTGCTGGGTTGTGGTTGGTCTAATCCACTTCATAGAGGGCTGGGTGCATGGTGGGTGCCCCATAAGTATACTTCCATGCCTTCCTCCCCCCACCCCTGACCTTTCCTAATGCTGCAGGCCTCACTCACTGTCTCTAGCTTCTGGTTTACTCAACAACTGCACCAAAAACACAGCAAGACAGACGCCAAGAATGGAAGAACTGAGAAGAGCGATGCTTCCGACCCAAGTGATGTCTGTGTATGTTCCCATGTCACTTGCAAAATCTGGAATATTCTTCAGTAACTTTCACCCTTCCCTTCATCCATTTCTATGTTAATAACAATGATATTGGCTAACATGAACTGAATACTTTTCTTAGTTCCAGGCCTGTTCTAAGCACTCATATGTGGTATTTGCTTCATCCTCACAGCAATCATCTGAGCTAGGTACCACAATAGCCCCTTATTTGCAGTTTCAGTTATTCACAGCTAAGGTTGGAAAATAGGTGAGTCCAATATATTAAGATACTTAGAGAAAGAGAGACAGACCACATTCACATAATTTTTATTACAGAATATTGTTATAATTATTCTATTTTATTATTAATTCTTATTGCTAATTTCCTACTGTGCCTAATTTATAAGTCAAACTTTATTGTAGGTATGCATGTGTAGGCATTACAGGTGTGCATGTATAGGTATTATACATGCATGTAAGGGTATTATAGGTATGTGTGTAGGCATTATACATGCATATAAAGGTATTACAGGTATGCATGTACATGAATGTATAGGTATTATAGGTATGCATGTACATGCATATATACATATTATAGGTATGCATGTACATGTATGTATAGGTATTATAGGTATGCATGTACATGTATGTATAGGTATTATAGGTATGCATGTACATGTATGTATAGGTATTATAGGTATGCATGTACATGTATGTATAGGTATTATAGGAATTATAGGTATGTATGTACATGTATGTATAGGTATTATAGGTATGCATGTACATGTATGTATAGGTATTATAGGAATTATAGGTATGTATGTACATGTATGTATAGGTATTATAGGTATGCATGTACATGTATGTATAGGTATTATAGGTATGCATGTATAGATAGGGTTCCATACTACTCTATTCAGACCACCACTGGGGAATGGTCATATGTGGTGTTCACTTCATCCTCACAGTAATCATGTGAGCTAGGTACCACAATAACCCCTATTGTATTCCCTGCTGATAAGGGGAGACTACTAAATTGTCATGTCCAAAACTGAGACCCTGAGAGGCAAAATAATCCTGAGGAGGCAGCAGAAGATTCACACCCAGGCAGGCTGACTTCTGGTACCTGCCCTTCTGCTCTCTCTCTTCTCCTAGCACTTGTTTGCTACCCACCTGCACCTAATCTAGTCCTTGGTGGTTCCCTGGCTGCAGTAGATAAGAGTTAAAGGGAAGAGGGGTGCAGGGTGAGTGCATTCTTCAAGTGCTCTGCCTGGGGGGAAGGGGAGCACACAGCTCTCTTGGAACACTACCTTGGAATTTCCTAACCTCTCCACACAGGAGATCTGCAATGAAGGTCCCAATGAGGTTTCTGGCAATGAAGACTAGCAATGACAAGGGACTCTCCTGTGGGAAGGTGTCATCTCTTCAAGCATTTCTCCTGTACCAAAAGACAATAAAACCCAAATCCCTCACACCCTCCTGGGCCATTCACTGAGAGCCTGGGTCAGTCCCTTTTAACAAACTCATGGTAGTGAAAATAGTTTCCAGAAAGTAGGCTATGTGTCTTAAAAAACCATGAGTTGGTACTTATCTTTAAAACTGCTCACTCAAATTCTTCTTAGTTAGGGGAAAAATAACTTTACAAAAATACAAAATATTCCATAATCTTGCTGCTCCACTATCTGGCTTCCAGCTCTCTGCTTCACAGCCCTTTGACAGGTAAAATGTTTCCCACTACGCAGACAACAAAAATAGCGACGTTTGCTGAGACAGTGTTAATTAATTGCTGTGCCTGTGCTGGGAGCTTTACAGGCATCATCTCATTTAAGTTTTACAACAGCTCCATGAAGCAGGTGTTAGCATCACTACTTTAAAACAAAGTAAAACAAAATAAAATATTTGGGAAATTAAGTAGCTCGGTCAAGGATTCAGAAAGTCAATGTAAGGATTCAAACTGAGGCCTATCTGGCTTTCATGCTCTTAAACCTCTGTTATACGCTTTCTCTTTCAAGCCCTCAACCATGAGGGACATCAAAAGGTTCATGGAAAAATTGAGTTAAAGCACCGGTTTATTTTGGTGCAAAAATTTTTTGAAACCCATGCAGTTCTTTCCTAATATAGTTTTCCATGAACTTTTTGAAGACCACGCATGTAAGGAATGTTCCTAACAGGTGAAGGCAGAAGTCTGTCCTGTCTGCATCCTTCAGGAGGAATAATAGGATAATGATAATTGGAGACACCAGGTAGAAGCTCTTTGATTCCTGATGTGTGGCCACAGGCCAGAGCCCCTACTGGGACAGAGGGCCCCAAGGAGGGGATGCCCAGATTCCCGCCACTACCACAGCACTGAGGAACTTGCTTAAGAGTCATTCACTTGGGAACCAGCAGTTAGCGTAATGGCTATGTCGCTGGACTCCCACGTAGTCGACAGTGGTTCGCGTCCCAGACCTGGTGGCTTAAAACTCACGCCGGGCGCGTGTGCGTGCGTGCATGCCCAAGATCCCGAGAGGAGAAGAGGAGAAGGGATTGTGGTGTGACCATCCCCCCTAGGGGTGATTTCTCACTTTCTGTAACTCTGTCTCTCTCTGTCTGGCGAGCGCACGTGCCCTATAACTTTTTGAAGACCACGCATGTAAGGAATGTTCCTAACAGGTGAAGGCAGAAGTCTGTCCTGTCTGCATCCTTCAGGAGGAATAATAGGATAATGATAATTGGAGACACCAGGTAGAAGCTCTTTGATTCCTGATGTGTGGCCACAGGCCAGAGCCCCTACTGGGACAGAGGGCCCCAAGGAGGGGATGCCCAGATTCCCGCCACTACCACAGCACTGAGGAACTTGCTTAAGAGTCATTCACTTGGGAACCAGCAGTTAGCGTAATGGCTATGTCGCTGGACTCCCACGTAGTCGACAGTGGTTCGCGTCCCAGACCTGGTGGCTTAAAACTCACGCCGGGCGCGTGTGCGTGCGTGCATGCCCAAGATCCCGAGAGGAGAAGAGGAGAAGGGATTGTGGTGTGACCATCCCCCCTAGGGGTGATTTCTCACTTTCTGTAACTCTGTCTCTCTCTGTCTGGCGAGCGCACGTGCCCTATAGCGAAAACCTCTCCAAAAAAATAAAAAAGAGTCATTCACTTAAGGCATCCCAAGTCCTGTGACCAATTTCTAATTCATATAGTGATGCTACAGACTAGCAGTGCCTTAGTCCCTTCAATGTCTGGGTGCGGGATCCTAATCTGTAAAATGGGGAGCTGGGGAGCATGAGTTACATCAGGGGTAACAGGGTGGGGCAATGCTCTGCGGTCCCGTGTCCTGGGTCCCCAGATACTGTTCTGATCACAGATGGGCCTCAGAGTCCTTTTCAACATATTACCATGGGCACAGTTTATCTAAGCAGAGTTGGCGTTTGAGATGCAATCTATCTGCTATGCCTAAACTAGAAAATCTCAAAGGACCCTTCCAGATTAATATAGCATTGTATGGTGTATCTACACATGAAGTGTATGAAAACATACATTTCTCTGAAATAAAGAATAAAATCACTTTTCAATGACGTAACTCAGGAAAATAAATTAGCTGGTTTCTCCCAATCTTTCATGGTATAAGATCCTGAGTTGAGAGGCCCTGGAGACGTCAAATTAGGGAGAATGGTAGATGTTTTCATGGTTCAGAAAATTAGAGAGGGGATCCCTGGCAAGGGAAGTCTCCTTACCACAAATTGGTCCCTATCAGAGAACTGCTGCTCAGTTCAGATGGTAATTAGCACACCCCAAATCACTTGCTGGCAACAACAGAACTTAAGACCTGGAGACCAGGGAAGCCTAAACTTGAAAGAGAAGCTGGGTCATCACAAAAACAGGCCCTGACCAAGGAGATGAAATGAAGTAAATTTTTCAATTAAAAGCAGACCCACCCATTTCTGCAAACCCTCAATTTGCAAAGCCCCACCACACAGAGGCACTTCGAGACCTAATCTTGACCGTGTGATCCTGGAGGCTGCACACACTGGCCATGGAGCCCAAGTCCAGCCCTGCCCAAGTGGAAGGTCTGTGACATAGGGCAGGCAGCTCAGATGCTTTACTATGGAGTAGGAATCATTCAAGCAGGTGAAGGGCTTCCAGGAGAAAGGCCAGAGTGCAATCTTCTGTTTCCCTGGTCACACCCACATGGAGGTTTGGCCTTGTTGGACAGGCGGTGGCAAATGCGTCACAAAGTTCTATGGATCTATCACACAAACATCCATGTTATTTGAAAAGATCTGCTGTCTCCTACCCACTACATTCAGAAGAGTTTCTGAGGATCTCAACATTGCTGGGCTCCCTGTTCTACGTGATGGAGACCAAGATGTCTGCCCTATCTGTTTCTTGAGGTAAAAGGACTGTGGCAACTACCGAAGAAAGGCCCAGGTGAGTCATACGCCATTTCCAAAGCCAACACAGAAAAGGGAGTTCTGCTAGGCACCTACTCTTTCTCCTAGGAAATCGGTGGCCCTGGCCTGTGAGCCTCAGCCACCTCTTTTGTTTAGTGCTGCTAGGGAATGAGGAAGGAAGGCTATGAAAAAAAACGAGCAGGGTCTCTGTGCAGTGAGAGTGAGGGAACAGTAGCAAATTGGAGAGAGCAGGCCTTTCTGAAAGGGCACTCAGGACTTGGCTCTGCAGACTGTTACGTGGGACTCCAGGCTTGGAGCTGGTGCCAGAGCTCTCTAATTTGGGGGAGGGATGATAATTTTTATATAAAAATCTCTCGATTTTTAAATTTAATTAACTCATCTTTCAGAAAATGGTGTGGGCCCAACATAATACATCAGTGAGGTGATCTGACCAGTGGGACTGCCATTTTGCAATCTCTGCCATTGAAAAGTAGTTTTAAGAAGAGGATGGACAGGGCCCACCCACAGTGACACACTCTGCAATGATGGACCATGTGGAAGACTGACGTTTGGTTCCCGGGTTGACTTACACATGCCAGGCGTGTATGTACCCAAGATCCTGGATGGCTGGCAGGCTGGCAGGAAGAGGGGTGAGTATTGTGGTATGAGACCCTATTGAAGGTTCTTGTCTTTCTCTCTCTTAAAATAAAAAATAAATAAACTTTCAAAAGAAGAAGAACAAGGGTGATATATTCCAAATTCTTGACTTTAGCCTATCAAGTGGCTCAATTAAACAGCTGCATAAATTAACCAGCTATTCTGCACCAAGTCTACCCTAGCAGACATCACAGTCACCATCTATGTTGTTAGGACAAAAATAAGCAGAAACAGAAGGGATAACTCACTTAATAACATCGAAGATGAAAAGCAGTCCATTAAAGCAAAGCCAAAATTATACGAGATGTGGGGCCAATAGATGGCTTGGAGATTAAGGCACTGAACTCCCACATGGTTGACTGTAGTTGGAGCCCTAGACCTGGTCACTTACTTTCTCTCTTGTTTACTCAACTCCTTCTGGTAAGCACATGTCTCATAGCAAATTTTAAAAATAAATAAATAAATATTAAAAAGAAAAAGCACACACACAAGAGGAGTGACATGTCTGGTTGTGATAACTACTTTGAAGAATTCAGGGGACAGACAGAGACCTCTGTAAAGAGAGATGTCTGCAAAATCTTCACTGAATGGGCAGGATCTGAGCCTTGAGAGTAAGATAATAGTAACTAATGTTTACTGAACACCAGGCACTGCACTAAAAGTTTTATAAGGATTACTTCTTATAATGTTTACAATAATCTTGGAATTTAGAAGTTTCACTCTTAGCCATATGGTACTGTCTCTACACTTGGACAGGCCTTAGAAGAGAAGGTGAGGCATCCCCAGGAGGCAAGGGAATGGTCATAAGCAAAGCATGGAGTGGCAACAGCTAAAAGATGTGCGTGGGGAGAGGAGGAGGAAGTGTTGTGGGTTCCTTCTGTGCGTGTGTTCTATATAGCGCACACCAAGAACCCCGAGGCGGCAGCAACTCCAGGCTAGTGTAGCACTCTCTTGATCTGCAGCCTCTGGAAAGAGAGCTCAGCTGGTGAGGGGCTCTCCCCATCCCCACTGGACCAGACCTCCATTCTGAGGAACAGGCAGGCACAGAAAGGTCCCTTCCCTGAGGCCAGAATGAGACTTGCCATGTGGATGAATGAATATTCATTGCTTTGGGGAAGCTGCAGATCATTTGCAGAAGTCCACCTCTCAGCTGAGAAGAATTTATTCTATCCCTAGAGGGAAACAGGATGGGGTGGGGTGGGGAGTAAGGATATTGGATTCAGACAGGAATCTTGGTTCCAACAACCCACCCAGAATGCGTAAAGAGCCTCCCCTAGATGCTCTCAGCCAGTGGGATAAAGCAGCACCCTAGAAACAGAGCCAATAAAGATGTGTTAAGGATAATGGGCAAGAAGAGGGAGAGGGAGGATTTGTAAGGTTAGGAAGGGACAGCATGGAAGGGAAATGCCACTTTATGGCATTTCTTCTGGGAAATAGGGGAAGCAGTGAGAAAGAGCTAGGTAGGGTGTTAAGAGAACCTCTGAAATGCTTCTCAACCTCGGTGGAAAAAAGGACCTGGAGAGAGACCTTGGCACTAAATAAAGACCAGTAATAAGAACACTCTTGATGGCCAAGTTGAGATTGCACTTATAGGCAACCTCAGATTCACCAACCTGGACTGACCAATCTTTGGCCCATTTAAAGCCACCTGGGGATCCCAGGAGAAATACTGGATTGTCTTCAGATATTTCTTTCCAACTCCTTTTATGGCTCTTTTACCTATGAACTAATCTATTTTTTTAAAAGTTCTAACCTCCCATTTTCTTAACACCGGTCCTATAAAACTCAAGCCTCATCAAATGCTTCATGAACACAAAACTTGCAGTCAAAAAAAATGTTTGGAGGACTGGCAGTTAGCGTAATGGCTATGTCGTTAGACTCCCATGTATTCGATCACAGTTCGAGTCCCAGACCCAGTGGTTGGAACTCACGGCAGGCGCATGTGCGTGCGTGCCCAAGATCCCAAGAGGAGAATGCAGGAGAAGGGATTGTGGCGTGGCCATACCCCCTGGGGGGTGATTTCTCGCTTACTATCTCTCTGTCTCTCTCTGTCTTTCTGGCGAGTGCATGGGCCCTGTAGCTAAAACCTCTTAAAAAAAAAAAAAAAAAGCGTTTGGGGGCACCAGCAGTTAGTGTAATGGCTATGTCGCTGGACTCCCACGTAGTCGACCGCGGTTCGCGTCCGGACCCGGTGGCTTAAAACTCACGCCGGGCGCGTGTGCGTGCGTGCCCAGGATCCCGAGAGGAGAATGGAGGAGAAGGGATTGCGGCGTGACCATCCCCCCTGGGGGGTGGTTTCTCACTTTCTGTCTCTATGTCTCTCTCTCTCTCTGTCTGGCGAGCGCACGCGCCCTACAGTGAAAATCTCTCCAAAAAAATAAAAAAGCGTTTGGGAACTAGGTGCCTATTTACTTTCACCTCCTGGCAATTCACACTGTATATTATCATGGTAAAGGCTCTGAGAAGTCCTGCAACCGAGAAACCTTCCATATTTCCTTTAGCACTACATTCTCCAAATTTATTTCATCAGCATACTTTGTGTGTGTGTGTGTGTGTGTGTGTGTGTGTGTAACACCTATTAAAATGAGACACATTTGGGAAATACATATCGAGACATTTGGGAAGCTGATGTTCATATCCTCTGCCTCAAATACCTCTGAGGTAATGAATTCCACAAAATCAGCATCTGCGTTTAGGGCAATACTTCCCATTCATTCATTTTTTCCACATTAAAAAAAAAATTTAGCACTGCACTGAACCCTGCTAATAAAAAATAAAAATACAATTCCCTGCTCACAAGTCTGGTGGGGAAAGCAGACAAAGCACCAGTCTCAGAGCTGCAGTGTGACCAATGCTCTAATAGTGTTTGCCAGGAGGCTGGGGCTAGAAAAAGGCTTCTCATAAATTAGACCAGTAGAGGGACCAGCAGTTAGCATAATGGCTATGTCGCTGGACTCCCATGTATTCGACCATGGTTCGAGTCCCAGATCCGGCGGCTTAAACTCACACTGGGCGCGTGTACGTGCGTGCCCAAGATCCCGAAAGGAGAATGGAGGAGAAGGGATTGCGGCGTGGCCATCTCCCTGGGGGTGGGGTGGGGTGGGTGAGGGGGTGATTTATCACTTTCTGTCTCTCTGTCTCTCTCTGTCTTTCTGGCAAGCATGTGCCCTATAGCAAAAATCTCTACTAAATAAATAAATAGATAGATAAATAAATAAGACCAGTAGAATCAGGGAGGACTTCCTGAAGGAAGAGGAATGAGAAATGAGTTTTAAAGGGTGAGATATAGTTGTACAATAGGGTGTTAGAAGACATAAAAGTGCAAAGATTAGAAACCTGGTCACTTTCTAAACTGCAAAAGGCCAGCTATGGTACCACTGAAAGGAGCAACAGACGAGGGTGGCAGAGGTGAGATCTAGGATTCTATTATGTCCCTCTGTTCTCACAAAATTCTGCCAGGCTTCAAGGATGCCGCTGTGAGATCTGAAAACAAGAGCGTCCCCTTCCTGTGTTTGCACGACTTCTTCACATTATGTCCCCAGGCTGACACATTCCGATGTGAGCTGGGCAGTTATTCCTCCTACAGCAGCCACGATGTCCCTTAGTCATATTAAATGCCCCTGTTTAGCTCCCTTAGTCGTTCCTGAGAATAGCTGCAGATGTGTTTTCCCTATTTTTGGAAGGAGTCGGCAATTAAATTGCAAGGCACTCTTGGCATGAAGAGGGGGTGCGAAGAAGCCTGGTGTTCTGCATCTAAGGCTGACTGTGATCTTCCATATGCATCCTCCTCGGAACTCCTCCCAGCCGAGGTATATTGGCTCCAGCCTCTAGATATGCCCACAGCCCATCCCTCTTCCTTCTGGGAACTCAAGGTGAGTATGCATGTGAGCAGGCTGGCCTCATCCTAGGCCTGGGTTCCAATCACAGTGACAGGTCCAGGGAGTTTTCTGGTACAATCAGCAGCACAGACGCCTCTCTGGTCACAAAGCTGAAAGGATATGGTGCCAGGACATCAGGGATTCATCACCAGGGGACAACTGAGTGAGAGAAGCTGTCATGCAGAGAGATGCAGAGATGAGATCTAGAGAGAGTCAGAGAGACATCATGGGCTCTGAGCCTGGGTCCCAGCAGTCTTTGGGGCCAGCATACCTCATGGTCTTGTACTGTCATTTTTATTTTGTTCATATTTCCCTTATTCTATGTTGCTTTATGTTTCTGTCAGTGGTACTCTTGAGAGTCCTAGATAGAATGCCCTGTCCTCTAGGGTAAAAGCAGTCGAACATAAGGAGACAAAACGCGGTCCCTGGAATAGTTCCATGAGTTTCCTTGCAAGTAGTTGGATCATCACTAGAAAGGTGGAGAAAGTTGGGACTAGCAGTTAGAGTAATGGCTATGTTGCTGGACTCCCATGTAGTCAACCGCGGTTCACGTCCCAGACCCAGTGGCTTAAACTCACGCCACTGATTTGCCATCATCTTTTCTTAACTCTGAGACTAGAAGTTCTTTAAACTGTTTCCCTTGATAGTAAATTGGAAAAAACATATCTCCTTCTCCTGACAACAAGTAGAATAAGACATATCCCCTTCTCCTCACAGGGCTGGAAGGATAAAGTGAGAATGCTGGAGAAAGAACTTGCCCAGCATGAAATACATCAATATTGTTAATTTTCTTTCCTTTTAAGTTCTTCTATTGGGACCAGCAGTTAACGTAATGGCTGTCGCTAAACTCCCACGTAGTCGACCATGGTTTGGGTCCCGGACCTGGCAGCTTAAACTCATGCCGGGCACATGTGCGTGTGTACCCAAGATCCCGAGAGGAGACTGGAGGAGAAGGGATTGCGCGTGGGCATCCCCCCTTGGGGGTGATTTCTCGCTTTCTGTCTCTCTGTCTCTCTGTCCGTCTGGAGATCGCATGCACCCTATAGCAAAAAAAAACTCTCCAAAAAAGAAAAAAAAGTTCTTCTATTGAAGGCTAACCTGTCTTCAACAGTCCATGCAAGCTCCAGGAGAGATGTCTGACCAAGAGCCTTCCAGCTTGATCAAAAGGGCAGTGACAGTCTGCCCTCACCTTCCCAACTGCATATTTCCAGACTCTGCTTTCTATCCCATGGAGCAGAGGCTCAACAAACGCGAATAGTGTGCAAACAAATCTTTCTCTAAACACAACTCCCCTTGAAATAGTTCCATTCATGCTTCATTGGCTGTTCTCTGCCCTTGGCCTCATGGTCCATAAATGTATCTATCTTATATAGCCAATGCCTGAAGGGTAGAGGTCAGATCTGTGTATCCCACTTCCAGCAGAGCTCAGTGGAATATCATGGGCAATGATGGTAGCTATGGAAAGGTTTGAGTTTGTGTGTCATTGGTCACAGGAAAAATGAAGAGAACGAAGAGAGCCCTGCTGAGCTCTTAGACAATAGACTATGCTTAAAATATGCCATTGCCCTTGGTGTCTCCATAGCTCTGGCTGTTGACATATCCATTTACACAATGGGCATGGAGGCTCAGAACTGGGATATGGATGGTGCTTGTGCTTCCCACCTCCCACCCCAGTCTGTGGAATGGTCAGTAGTCAGGTGGATTGGCTTCTCAGCTCTACCATTTGTATATAAGCTTGAGGAAATTTTTTGTCACTTCTGAGCTTTGTAGCACCTTCAATAAAATGAAATAGTAATGCTCACCTCAGAGGATGAATATGAAAATTAAATGAGAATCTGAAGATTATGGAATTTAGAACAACACCTAACACTTTGTAAACATTCAACAAACGGTGCCTGCTGCTTTGTGGTTATGCTATTTACCCTTCCTCCCATCTTCTTGTTTTCCTAAGGTCAGACAGAGCCCAGTGACTATTTTGCAAGAGAAACTTTTGGTTCCTGTTTTCAACTTGACATGGCTTAGGCAAACACAATGGCAATGCCTGCAGGTCTATGGACCTGCAACTTTTCCACCTTCCCATGGGCATTTCAGAAGTTCAGGGCAACTCAATTTGGCTCCAGGCTACCCTGGAGCTTAGAGAATTCCCCCTACAGGGCACAACAGTCAAGGTTTTCTTTCTTTTCTTAATTTTCCCCCCCAGTTTTGCCATAGGGTACATTCACCCATCAATGAGGGAGGAGAGAGAGAGGCAGAGAGAGACAAAGTGAGAAATCACTCCTCCCCTCCTCCCATAGGGAGGATGGCCATGCAGCAATCTCTTCTACTCTATTTTCTCTCAGGAGTTTGAGCATGTATGCACATGTGCCTGGCTTGTTTTTCAAGCTGCCAGTCTGGCACTCGAACCATGAGGGATCAGTTGGCCATGAGGGATCCAGCCACCTTAATCAGCATGGCACTGGCTGGCGCACCAAGGTTATTTTTTTATGCTGGCTGTAGCAGAGCTGGTGGTGTCCACGACCCCATAAGAGAACCATATGACCCACACTCTCTCTATAGCTCATGCACTGCGTGGGCAATGAAGGCCATTAAATACGATTTGGATCATCCAGGCCTCCTTCTCCTCAGTTTTCCCTTGTTGTGTGGCAAATACTGGTTATGCATCTCAATGTAATAAAGTACTCTCTTGGGCATGCTCCACCATCCACCCCTCAGCAAGTGTGGATGAACAAAATCAAGATCCCCTCCCTCCTCTTGTCTTTGTGTTGCCTACGACTTGGCTGCTCATATGCTCCCTTTCAGCAGCTCTTCTCTGAAGCGAGGCAAGGCCTAGACAATCCTTCCCCACTGCCAATGTCTTTTTCTCAGAAAGAAGAAAGTTTAGCTGAAAGAAAATAGAATTTGGATGGGCAAGGTATGAATCTTAGTTCTGCAATTTCCTCATTCAATGAGCTTGGCCAACACACTTCACCTTTCAGAGCCTCAGTTTTTCCTTCCATCAAATGGGTTCAGAATGCCTACTGGGACCAGCAGTTAGCGTAATGGCTATGTCGCTGGACTCCCATGTAGTCGACCGCGGTTTGAGTCCTGGACCTGGTGGCTTAAAACTCACGCTGGGCGCATGTGCGTGCGTGCCCAAGATCCCAAGAGGAGAATGGAGGAGAAGGGATTGCGGCGTGGCCATCCCCCCTAGGGGGTGATTTCTTGCTTTCTGTCTCTCTGTCTCTCTCTGTCGTCTGGTGAGTGCATGCACACTATGGCAAAAATCTCTCCAAAAAAAAAAAGAATGCCTACTGAGCCACCAGATTGTTGAGAAAAATCACAATGAATAGATGCAGAAGTGATAGAAAGCAAATGAGACATCCTAGCTCCCTTCAAATTTATTTATCATGCATTGAACTGTCTGAAGGAAAAAAGTTAAGAGGAGTGAGTCAAACTAATCCTTCCATCTTCTTATAAAATAGCTGCTGACAGTTCCGGTGGAGCCAGGATTGGCAAACTTTTTCTATAAGGGGCTAGGTTGTAAATATTGTCAGCTTTGAGGATTGTCCAGTCTCTATCACAACTGTACAACTCCGTCACTATAGCACAGATGGGGCCATAGATGGTTTGTAAATGAATGAATGTGGCTATGCGCCAATAAAACTTTATTTGCAACAGCAGGTGGCAGTGGGCTAGATTAGCCCATAGGCTGTACTTGCCCACCCTGGCCTTTGGGAGGGTTTGAAGATGACGAGGAGCATGCCCCTTGCCAAGCAAACCAGAGGGTCAACTCCCCTCTCTCCGCCAGCACCCTTTTAGAAATCCATCCCATGAGAGAGGCAGAGCTCAAGCAAGCCGCTGAAATTCCCTCTTTGCCTTCGAGAACTGGAGGTTTAGATTTATGGGCATGACAATTTGTTTCACATAATTCTGTCAGTAATTACACCGACTTCCACCAGCAGCCATTAGGTAAATGATTTGGCCCTTTCCCCTGAGTAATATTTTCCCCCACTGAAATAAATGGAGGGTGCATTTCTCTCCCATAAGTTAAGCATATTATTTGCCTCATCACACAAGGCAAATGCGGTGACTCTGAGCTATTAGTCTATCACTGCAGCAATCAGACGGCCAGGAGCCAGAAGTAATTTACAACAGGGAAGTAAACAGGACCCTAGATAAATAAATAAGAGGCCTGGGCTAGTTTGAGGCCTAAAAAGATTAAGTAATGAGAGTATCTAGTGAGAGATTTAGTGCTAAGTGAGCTAGGACCAAAGCAGCCTCCCATGGAGGAATCAAATTATATCATTGGAAAGAGATATTATTGAAGTCCCTCATGCTGAGCCAGGAAATCATCAGCCCTTTGGAGGGGTGGGCTGCCACATTAGCATAGCAATCTGGGACTCCACACTGAAGTCTGGCTAATTAGGTACAGGTAAATGGGTTATAGATGGCAGGTAAGCAGGGTGCAGTGACCCTGCCCACTAGGAATACCTGGTCAAGTCCTCGGTGGCTGCTAGATTATTTTAACAGGCTACATTTTTTTTTCTTAAATGCATAGGCTCCTTATAAAGGATGTGTCCTTACAGAAGTAAGTAGCTGGGATGGGAAAAAAAAAATAGTACTGATGTCTATTCAGAACTGACTTTAGCTTTTTAGCTTCTAAACTTCCTACGGGGTAAAGATTCTGATGTGTTAGGGCTTGTAGTTCTTGGGAAGGCTGCAAGCCCTGGTGAGCAGTCTCCATCACTCCACCTCAGGGAAGAGGACTTCCTCTTCTACTCCCTTCCCTTTGTTGGTTCCACTGTTCCCCCATTGCCAGGATGGAAGCCTTGGGGAGTCGGCCTCTGCTCCTTCCTTTCGTTTGTCCACTTTGCTGACTTTCCCTAGAGTGGCTTTCGTCTGAAGTTTGTCTGTTAGTTCTCTTTCTCCAGCATGTCGTGACAGTAACTTACAGAGGCACAGTCCTACTGTGCTTTCACAGAACCACCAAGAACCCTTTTATGGGTAAGAATTGCTAATGCTTAGTTTCTCCAGCAAATCTGTCACCAGTATCACCTCTTTCAAACACCAGTATCACTTTTCTTAAAAGATACCTACTACCCCCAGCAGCCTGGTCCAGAGACACATTGATGCTCGCCTTCCTGCATGCTAATGCTCATTCTTCCTTATTTCCTCATCGTTTCACAAAAAACCTTAGCCAAGGTAAGCAACTACCTTTGGGCTGTGTCCACAGCATCAGATCAGAAGCGGTGTGTGAGTGCTCTACTACTCTGTACCTCATTTTCTTCACCTGCAAAAAGAGTTAGTCTAGAAGTTCTGGAAGGTGCCATTTAGCTCTGGCCTTCTATGAAGATGACTTCTTACCCCCTGGGATATTATTGTAGAGACAAGAGCTTGGCATAGAATGGAGAGTCACACCTTTGACTAGAAATTCTTCCACCTGCCTTAAAAGAGCCAAAAAAAGACAAAACCAACTTGAGATGCATCCCCTACCTCTTAGCTCCCACCATTCCTATTTGCTTTCTTTTCTTCCCTTTTCTTCTGGTTGTATCTGTATTTTTAAGTCTCCTGTTCCATAGTTAATTTTTTGTTGCTATTCTTCCTTGCTTTCTTCCTCTCTTCATTACTCCAAGTTTTCTTCTTTACATTTGATTCTTTCCCCCCATGCATTAAATGAATATGCCTTTACTGAAAAGATACCTCCTTCCTTCTCCAGGACGTGAAATCTAAGATGAAGATTGGACAAGGTCCATCATAACAGCACATCTCTCACTAACAGAGAAGCAATGAAGACCGTCTCCAGAGTCTACATTCCATAGTGCAGTATGGGTGCCAGGCCCATTACTGAATGACAGTAACTTTGCAGAAAGGAGAAGTGACTGACAGGTATTGGGGGACAAAATGGGGGAGGAAAGGATCAATAGTGAGTTACTATTATAGCTTTATACAACACCAAGCCAGAGTCTCAAAGAGAGTTAGTTTGGAAAACAGTAATGTTGATGTCCCAGTGTGGTTCTGGTTCAATTACTTTAGAAGATACGGTTCATTTCAGATTTGCACTAATTCACCAGATGTCTTTTAAACAACCTCTGGTTTAGATCTCAGATCAAGAAAAAAAATAATTCGGAGGTTTAGGTCAATGCTCAGTAAATTAGTATAATCTATTCTTTTTTTTTTTTCAGACTCAGGTTTGGTTTCTGTTTGAGTCCCCATTTTTTTTTTTGTTTTCTTTTTTGGACAGCCTTCCCTGAGCTGAGACTTCCAATAGCTAGATAATCCTTTTCAATGCCCATTAGAAGTCAAAAATCAATGAGGCCTGGAGATGAAGCCAACACAGTTTATCTTTTCATTTCATTGTATCACAGAATATTATTCCCAGATCTTTGAACTAAGCATCAAAAATAACATTCCTCTCCCCAGCTCTCAGTCTCAGGCACTGGTTCACATCTGCTAGAAGAGGATTCTAGCATGGGCTGCTGCTCTTTCTTTGTTGGAGATGCACTGAAGTATGACACCCTGCCATGCTGTATTGTTGTGTGTGTGCATGTGTGAGTATGCATGGGCATGTACATGGTCATGTGCGTGTATACATGTGAATTCACATGTGCATATGTGCTATTATCCAGTCATTTGGGGCTTTTGCAGGGCAAAGAGGAAAGAGTTCTGGTTTGGAATAGAAGGTGCCTTTCACCACATAATAAAAGGAAAAAGCAGATTTTGGAAATGTCATATTCCTTGTCTCATCGAGCTAATTTCCAAAGTATTTGTCAAATGCCTACTACATGCTAGATGCAGTGGTAGGTGACTTACGGAGTCAACAAGACAGACATAATCTATGCTCTCGAGGAGTTTACATTCTACTGAGGAAGAGGAGAACAGAAAATGAGTAAGTAAACATACATGAGCCAAAAAATTTCAGGTAGTGATAACTGCTGTGAAGGAAATAAAACAGGATCATCTTACAGTTGGTCACTACTAAGTAAGGGGACCATGACTGTAGACAGAGGGACCAGGAAATGGCTCTCTGAGGAAGTGACATTTGAGCCAGGACCTGAATTTCAAAGAGGATCCGGCAATACGGACATTTGGGGCCAGAATGTTCAGGTCGAAGGAACAGCAAGGTCAAAAAAATGTCAAAGTTGTTGGAGCAACAGAAAGAAGGCCCAGCAGTCTGCAGTGGTGTAAATGTGGGCAGAATGGCCTGGGCTGGCACCACAAAGAGCCACAGGGGCCACATTGTATAATATAAGAGGCTGGGGTTTCTTCTTAGGACTATACAAAGCCATTGGAAAGTTTAACTAGGGGCGAGAGGAATGAGGAGACTGATTTGCCTTAAAAGGATGGTGACGGGGCCTGACCACAGTGGTGCAAGCTGGAGGGTACCACTGTTTGATGGCTGGGGCAGTACAAGGGCCCAAGTTCAGCTCCTAGCCCAACTGAAATAGGCTGGGTCTTCAGTGTGCACCTGTAGTCCTAGTTAACTTGGAGACTGAGGCAGGAAGGACTATGACATGGTGAGACTATCAAAAATCTCTCTCTTTCTTCTTCCTACACATGCTCTCTTTCTCTCATTTAAAAAAAATTATGGCCGCTGTTGGAGGGATGGTAAGGGAACATGAGAAGCAAGCAACAAGAAGAATACTGAAGAAGTTCTTGCAATCATCCAATCAAGAAAGGATGATGGGTGGTACTAGGGTTAGGGCAGCAGAGATTGAAGGTAGTGGACACCCTGGGAATACATGGTGAAGGCATTCTAGCCAATCTTCACGTTATTCATGTCAACTAGTACCTACTCAGGGAGAAACTGGAGAGTAGGGTGCTCCCGGGCACCTCTGTCTTTCCCTGCTACTTTCCCTTTCTGGCCTCATTAGACCTAATGATCTCCTTTTCCTCACTCTTATTTAAATAAAGAAAGTGCCACACAAGGGAAGAGAAACTTCAGAGAAAACTATCAACAATGGAAGCCATAATAATTATTTCCTAAGATAATATAGCTCAGTGGCTGAGCTCTTGGAACCTGGTCATTGACAATGCTGTTTGGTGTTATAAAAAGGAATGAAAGTCACTGAAGGTTTTGGGTAGACATATGACCCATGTAGAACTCTTCCAGGGAAAGAAAGACTCCCTCTGGAGAATAGAAGACATTTATAGTAATAATTTACTGCCTCTGACACAGATCTGCCACTACTATCACTATTCACCAAAAACACCAATAAGACAAAGAGCCTCCTCCTTCCCACCACCACTGCTACCTTTCTGACCCCTAATATTTCACTGATACATTGCTCAGTAATTTGAACTAATGTAACAACATGTCACACAAAAGTGAATTTATATCTGTTCTTTGATTCAGCAGTCCATAAGGAATCTTCGTTTTTCTGGCTTGGATTCTCCTACAAAGAAAAAGTTTTAGGAATATGTGCATGGTAGGTTACATGTATGTGTGTTTGACTTTGGGAAAAAAGAATGAGTAAAGTAGGAGATAGGTACAGAAGAAGATGATTAGGGGAACAACATCAATAAAATTGATGATCGAGCATTTCCTTCTTTTAGTTCTCTTTTCTTTTTTTTAACCTCACTTATTTCTTTCTTCCATGAGCAAGAAAGAAGAAAGAAAGATGGAGAGATAGCATCTCCAAGAGGGTCTTGACACCTGGGCTGCAATCCACCCCCAACCTCAGCCAGCCTCAGGTCAAGAGTGCACACTCACCCAGGGTACTCAGGGAGGTCTCTGGATGCAAACCCAGAACCTTCTACAATATGTGAATCTTCCTAATGAATACTATGTGTCCACTGTAACACAGATGGTGATCTGGCCCCCGCTATTCTTTATTGATACCATTGGTTTTTATCTTTAAAAAATTACTGAAGTCAGATTTCTCTCAGCATCTTGATTCACAGCATAGAGTTTCATAAATCCCACATTAAAAAGATTGGGATGAAGGGTATTAGTCCTATGTTACCATTTTACCTCCTTAGAAAAGTCAAGATTCTTCCTTCACTTAGAGAAATGTTGGCATGACTCTATAAATATTTCAATCAAAAACTGACTCATTGATTAAAAATTCAAGTCCAGAGCCCTAGAAATGCCAATGAGAGGACACACCTTCAGTTCAATAGCAGGATACTCTACTTAACCAACCATAAAGAGAGTTTTGGGCTACATAACAGGCAGTGCCAATCAAGAGAAGGCCATACTTCTAAAAAGGTTTCATTTCCATGAGTAGAGTTAAGAGAATTAGAAAAAGAATGATGGGTGAAAAAAGAAACATCATGAATAAAACATTAAAATATTATTCTAAACTATGAATCAAAAACTCAGGTCCAGCATACCAAATTCAGGCAAGGAGCATGAAATTTACTTATATTTCTTCATTTCTGTTTGGTTTGGACAGTACTGTGTTATCATAGTTTTGCTGTTGTTAATAGTGTGTCAACACTTTCATTACAGGACTCATTCTCCAGGACTTTGCAAATGAACTCCAAACCTAACAAACAGAATTTAATGTTCAAATCCAGGATACTCAGCCCATAGGAAAGTCAGAAGAAGGACAAAGTTACAGACTTTGTTGAGATTTGAAATTATGTTAGAATTTGGGGAATCAAATTAAAACTCTATTTGTCCCCTGGAGAGATTCTCAAATGTTGGTTGAAAATGAGAGATGATTAGGTTCTTTAGAAATAGTTCTGTTAATGCTGAATGTGGTTCAAGAGGAAATATTTCCAGAATATTAGATCTGGGCATCTTTGCATCATTCAGACAATTGAAGAATGTGTGTCTGGGACTGGCCCACCTCAAAGGGCTGCTGTTTTTCTTTATACAATGTGGTATTTCCCTGATATTTAATTCCCTGGACATTTTCTAATTTTGGATCAAGAGAATGAGGATCCCATGGTGTAGGTGAAGAAATGCCTCTGGTTCTCATACTTAGCAAAGAACACCTGTTCTGTTTGAAAATCCTTGGTGATTGCCACGAACGCCGCCCAGGTTGGCCTATTCCACGACACACCACAGGGTGCTGAGAGCCACATGGGTATTGTGCAGAAGTGGCCCCGGTGTCAAGGTGCCAACTCCACAGGTGGGTCCCAGCCAAGGAAGTCTGAGAAGGAGCCAGATGGCAAGAAGCCCATACTCACACCCTCTGGGCTCAGATTAGACATTCCTAGATTCTATATTCGGCATCCCAACAAGCAGCACATTGAAGTGACACACACACAGTAGGTGTTCAACAATATTTTAGTTGTCCATATTCACCCAGTTCTCTTCCTCTGGACTGTGCAGGAATGTCACCACAGGGAGTTGATAGTTTCAGGTATCAACTGGGTGTTTGTTTTATCTTTCCATTTTCCCAACTCATATTTTTATATACAATGAAGAGAACACATTGTTGTATGATGGTGTTCTAGTCTATGTACAAGGACGTGAGCTTGTCTTTCCATGAGCTCTTTAATGCATCACCAGAACTAAGATACAGGAGGTCTTCCGAAGCTCATACACATACAACCCTTCCTGCCTATATTCTTTATTTTTCTGAAGTGAATCAGTCAGTCCTGGGGTTTTACCATTATCACTGCTGGTCCAATGTTGTGCAACAAAGGCTGATAGAATTTCCCTGGAGGGTGGCTTTCCCACCCTCATCCAGGGCATGGCTGCAGAATGATGCACATTTCTTTAGAACCCCCACCAAGTAAACCAGCAAAAACCCTTACCTTCTAACCAAAGAAAATACTAAATCCATGAAATCACTTAAGCTACCCTTCCAAAGAGAGGGAGACTCAAAATGTTTTATGCAGCAACCTATAAGAAACTCATTTTGTGGGATGTTTCACATTCCAGTCCATGGTTTATTCCCCCATATATCCCTGCCAGTAATATCAACCAGATGTGGCAAAGAAGTCTGTGCAGAATTGTAAAAATTACAAGCATATTCTGTAATTCCAAAGCATTGTAAAGTCACAGCTTGGTTTTCTTTCCTTCTTTAAAAAAAAAAAAAAATTAAAAACAATTTCCAAGCTGGAAGAATGTTCTCGGTACAAGTAGTGCCTGATCATTTTAGTAAATTCTTTTTCTGGCCCAAAGGCCTAAAGAGATTAAAAATGCAAAACCTGATGCTACCTTTGATAAATTGTAGAGAATTTAGAAAGGTCTACTTGCTAGCATGTATTTAAGTCTATAAAATTTTCTCTTCCAATGTTGCAAGTCTTGATAATCTAGGTCTCAGGTAGGCACATATGCTTACATACGCTCATATGAGCATGTAAGTTCTAAAGACTGAACCATACAGCTCCATAAATCTATGATTGCACTCTCTCTCAGATACAGTTCAGAAAAAAAAAAAAGGCAAAAAACAACAACAAAACGCACACACAAAACAAGGAAGCAAAAAAATGTATGAAATAGGTATCAGAAAGACACCCAAGGTTTAGTCCTTAAGAGTTAAACTCAAGTCTCAGTTTCATCACTGAGTAGTGGGTAGAAGAATACCTACTTTGCAGGATTTGGAAGAACTGAAATAATTTGCATATATATATATATATATATATATATAGGTTCCTAGCATACAGTGGGTGAGTAGCAGATGTTTGGTTCCTTCCCTTTTCCCAAATCTACAAAATAATAGGGGCAATACCAGATTGGTATTTCTTAAATCATGCTCCATAAGTGACAGACACCAAGTCACCTAGGATGCCTATGGACAAAGCCCAGTCCCTAGATCCATCCCAGATTTAATAAATCAGATTTCCTAGGTGCATGATCTGGGAACCAACATCTCGGTGATATTTTTCTTACATGACAAACCTAGATCCTTGCTCTAGAAGTATGTCCTTACCTAGCAACCTCACCTAGGAATTTATAAGAAATACAGATTCTTAGGTACCACTCCAGACTTATAGAACCAGAAACCACATTTTTAAAAAGATCCTCAGGTGTTTGTATGTGTAGTAAAGTTTAGGAAGCACTGGTCTATATAACTTTTATTCCTAGTTCTGAAATTCAGTGGTGTAGTCTATGAGACAAAAAACAGCCTTGTAATCAACTCTGTGGATAAGACTACAGGTTTCTGTGCTCAGCTGCATAAATCTTCATCAGAATAGAGGAGGGAGAAAAGACACTTTCCTTGCCTTCTCTCCTAGCTTTGTGGCTTGAGGTCCTACAGAGAGAGTCTAAGCCACACAAAACAGAAACACCAAAAGAGAAGTTGTACCCACTGTAATCCATTACCTGTCCCCTTGGAGATAAAAGCAAAACCTGTCTTCAAGCACATGATGAAAAGGCAGTTGATTAGGTAGCCGTCAAAGCAAACAGAAGGCTGGCCTCACTGCAGTGCTTGGGACTTGGAGGAAAAGAGGAAAGGGGGAAGAAATGGAGACCGAGTTTACAGAGACATTTTCCATGAACTTTGGGTGGCTATCTCCCTGGCAAAAGTGATTCCATGTCTGTGATGAGATACTGAGGCTGATCTTAGTCTCCTAGCTTCTGATGGCTGGGCCAGCACAGCAGGGAAGCAGGTCTCCAGGCTGGAGCTCAAGGCAGGCAGGCAGGCAGTGTCTGAAGCACTGCTCCCTGTGCCCCCTCCCCATTGTTTTCCCATCCTCCTATTATCATTTCACCACATCAGATAACAACTCTGCTGGAAAACCGAGTGGTATGGTTTTTGTTTTCTCCACTGTTTTTTTCACTTTTATAGCATTGTTTCACATCAATGCAGAGTTTTATAGCCACATATTGCATGTAGTTATGTTTTAAAGTTTAGTACAAAACTGGAAGACTAAGGTGTAGCAAAGGGATCTATGAATAGCAGGGGTACCAGCTAGAGGTCCATGGCTCCAGTCATTCAACAAGCCTGGGCTCACTGAGGGCTTCAAACAGATACGGGAACTAGCACTCACAGAGCTCCTCCTGGGTACATGGCACTTTGATTACTAGTTACTAACTTCTCTTAACTAGAGTGTGAACAAGGATACGGATCTGGAGTCACACAAGCCTGAGTTTGAACTTTGGCTCTGCTAGTTACTGGTTCTGTGACCTAGAGCAAGCTGTCTAAATCACTGAGACTCTATTTCCTTTTTGTTGTTGTTGTTGTTATTATTATTATTATTATTATTATTTTGGAGAGGTTTTTTTCGCTATAGGGTGCGTGCACTCGCCAGACAGACAGAGAGAGACATAGAGACAGAAAGCAAGAAATCACCCCCCAGGGGGGATGGTCATGCCACAATCCCTTCTCCTCCATTCTCCTCTCGGGATCTTGGGCACACACGCACACGAGCCCGGCGTGAGTTTTAAGCCACCGGGTCTGGGACGCGAACCGCGGTCGACTACGTGGGAGTCCAGCGACATAGCCATTACGCCAACTGCTGGTTCCCGAGATTCTGTTTCTTTATCTTTAAAATGGGGATATGGTGTCCAGGTACCATTGAAATCTAAGAGTCAGTGAGATAATATATGTGAAGCACTTTGCAGAACACCTGGCCCACAGTAAATATGCAATACAACTTGGGAAGAGATAAGTGCTGGGTTACATTACCCTCAAATACCACATCCAAATTTATACGTTGAAGCTTCAACCCCCAGCATTTCAACACACACTGTATTTGGAGATTAGACTTTTCAAGAGATAGTTATGTTAAAATGAAGCTATTAGGTATAGCCCTAATCCAACATGACTGAGGTCAGCATAAGAGGAAGAGACAGCATGGGTGCACACACACAAGGACAAACCACATAAGGGTTGGCAAGAAGAACACCATCTGAAAACCAAAGAGAGAGGCCTCAGAAGAAACCCTTTAGGGTGGCACCTTGATCTTTTACTTTTAGTCTCCAGAACTGTGAGAAAATAAACTCCTCGTGTTTAAGCCACCCAGGCTGCAGTATTTTGTTCTGGCCACCCTGACAAACTAATTCAGGACCTGATTATTATCCATGCTGTAAAGCTAACCAGAGATAGGGAGAAAGTTGAGATCCCTTGCTCAGGGTACCAGAAAGCAGGATTCGAAACTAGGTCTGTATGGCTCCAAAGCCCCCACTTTTTGCTCTAATATTGGGCTGCTTCAAAGAGGCATTAGATCACCCTTCTGAATGTACCTGTCAGTTTGTCTGGGGACCTAGCAGATATGCGTAAGACATGTGATAAACGCAGAAGATGGAAAATACGAGAGATACAAATGAACAGTAATGAGTTCAGAGAAGGGTCCATTCATTGGAAGCAAGTGCCTTGAAAACAAGTCCAACAGCCTCCAGTTCATTGGTAGGAAGGCTGTCCCACCATGATAACAGCCCAGTGACTTGGGGCTAAGTTAGCCGGCCACATTTCATATTATTTTCAGCTGCTTGGAGATTAACTTTCTAAGTCACTTGAAAGTCCACTGCCCCAAGTGAACAACAGTGGGCTTAACCCCAGTGGCATTTTAAAAAGCTATCAAATAGAACTGAAATGGGGAATAATTGGAGTCCTCTATCCAGCTGCCTTCATAGCTGCTTACCAAACCATTACCAAATATCAAACAGACTCTTCAACCTGATCTTCGGGGACACATGTTCAAAAACATCCCAGTGGTATGTTCACCCTCATAATGCAAAGTCTAACTCTAAAGAAACACTTATAAGTCATTGGGTCTCTCAGCCCCTCCAAAGCTCTCTAATCCAGGAAAATATGAACGGCTTTCAATCTCTGTTTTCACCTGATCTTTTATGCTTTCTAAGGAATTTCTAACACCATTACTACTTAGCCTTTAAATAAAAAGAACCTTCCCTGCCTTTTCCATGTGTAGTTGATAGAGAAAACTGGAAGGGAATGCAAAAGGAGAAATCAGTAGCTTGTAGGCCATGTAGCAGACCATGTTCCATCCTGCCCCTCCTAGATGAAACAAATGAAGCCCAAAGAGGTGAAGTCACATGACCAGGGTCACACAGCTTGTGGATGGGGGAGTCAGTATGGGGATCCAGGTCTTTTCACTCCAAGTGCAGTGTGTGTCTATTTGGGAGCCTGGACTCTTCTCCAGGTGCTGAAATATTTACATGACAGACCACAAAGCCCAAGCATATGCACTACTCTCATCAGTAAGCTAGCAAAAATTAGCCAGAGCCTATATTTCACTAGGCATTTACTATTCTGTGCTAATTTTTTTTTCGTGCTAATTGTTGTCAATGGATGACTTCCATTTATCCTCACACCAACAGAGAGGTAAATTTTATTATAATCTATTTTACTGATGAAAAACCTAAGACCTAGAGAGGTTGAGTGACTTGCCCAATATCTTAGGGCACAGAATTGGTAGCTCTTTAACTTTCTACTTCACAGCCTCTTATCCTAAATTCCAGGTCAGGTACTGCAGGGAACCTAAAAAGAGCAGAAGCACTTGAGAATCTTATGTTAGGATGGGAGGGAACCCAAGGCATGCATGGTGAAGACCTTGTTGGGCATTTTGTAGACTGCAGGAATAGTACCTAAAGCTCAGGGTTCTTCTAGGCCCTAGGATTCTCTGGCCCATATTCCATATGCTTGAAAACAGAGTAAGAGGACAGATATACTAACACATATGAATTAGGTGGTGCCAAACCTGAGGGTGGATGGGGTAAGGTACCCAGCAAAAGCCTGATAGAAGCACTTTGATACATGACAGGTCCATTATCAGTCCTTTTTAGCACAACTTCAGCTTTACACAGTAATTAGCATAGTAATGTGGTTGTGTAGAAAACTTAAGGGCTTTGCAGACATGTAGATGTGCATTGGGTCCCAGTTCCACTGTATTTTAGCTATTCAATTATGGGTAAGTTAGAGACCCCTTCTAAACTTTAGAATTAAGATTTAATGAGGACTCTCTTTGCAGGATTGGTGTGAAGGTTAAATTTTGAGTTCTAAGATAAAGTACCCAGGGCAGTGCTGCTTCTTAGATATGTGGGATATATGGGTAAATAAATATAAGCTCTCCTAGCTTTTGTTTTCTCAGTATTAATAAGGCTTAGGCAGAAAAAAACATTATAGTGGAAGAGAGCCCGAACTCGAGAGTCAGGTTACCCAAATTTGAATCTAGGTTCTGTCATTAAGTAGTTATATGACATTGGGCGAGTTCTTTAACCTCTTTGAGCCTTAGCTTCAGATCTGTAGAATAGTACTAACCATAGGACCTACCTCTTAGCATCATGAGGAGGATGAAATGAGCTAACAGACCTACCTTCCTTAGAATAGCACCTAGCATGTAATGCGCTTAGTAGTGCTATTATCTTAAAGTGTTACTGTGAGGATCTGCAGCCCTCATTTAGAGCACGAAGAACTATGTAAAGTAGATGCTCAATAAACTTGCAGACATCTGGTTTTTTTTCACATTTGGTATCTCTTTTGTGGTCTTCTGATAACAGAACTACTATGCTCTTCTTGGTGGGGGACCTATTCCCAAATAAGAGGGATGGATGCACATCCTGTATTTCCTCATCCTCAAACAAGTGGGATGCACACATGACCTTGCCACTCAGAGGACACCATCTCATCAACAATGGTAATTCACTTGGGCATGAACATGTGACCAAGCTAAGTAATCAGTCTACCCTTAGCCCTTTGCTATAGGACTGTTGCCAAATCACTCCCCACCACGGTGGCTGACAGAAAGCTGTGAGTCTTCTACTTGTCTCACCATATGACCACTGCTCCCAGGAAGCAGGGAGTGGGATGAAGTCCAAATGACATCAACACCACCACTGGACCCAGTTGCTCCTGAAGACATAACTACCACTGTTCTTCTCAGTTACAAGAACTGATAGATTTCTTCCTCGGGTTAAACTAACTTTAGTCACGTTGCAGTCGCCTGCTAGTGAGTAGTGTTACTGTCATAGCACAGGCCCTGCACATGCATGTGTACACATGCACACACTTCCCTAGCCCAGCACCATTTGAAACATGTTTTATTACACCACCATGGCCTTTCTAAAAGATAGTCTTCAGAAAAATACTGAATATTATACATATGTTTGTTTACAAGTCTAATAATCGAAGAAAAGTAGTGTCTAGAATTGCTGCTTATCCAACATGGCATACTCTGGAGTAGTTGGCTACAGAGTCCACATTGAGTCTTCCATGGGAGATGGCGTGCTGGGTCTATTGAGATGCAGCACGTTTTTACAACAGAGCCAGTGGCATATGTATACACACTCATGATTGCACATGCATTGATTTCTAATTTGTACCCTGCTTACTTCCAAAAAGGCCCTAGAGTGGCTGACAAAATAAGACAAAGACACAATAGAACCATTAAGAAAAATCAAAGGTCGAGCCCAGAGAGAAAAAGGGATTGCTGATTACAGCCCAAACCTGGATTACTATTGCTACTTCAATTAAAAAGAATGTGTGTGTGTGTGTGTGTGTGTGTGTGTGTATAAATAATATGTATGCACACACATATACACGTGTATGTACACACATGCATGTATACATACATGATCACATGTGTGTATATATGTTTATGTGTGTATGTATGTATATATATATGTATATATATATATATATATGGCAGCTTTTGCATTCATTCAGATGTGTCATGATAGGGCACATGGAGAACTGGACATTGTTCATGTCTACAGCTCAGCACCCAGCACAGAGGGCAGGCTGAAACAGGCACCCAGGCTTACTGAATGAGTGAATGAATGAATTAACTAATGAATGGTGGATAGAAGAATCAAAGTTCCCTGAGAGCACTGCTGATATCCTTAGGCCCTTATCATTCACTTATTTATTCATTTTCCCATACAACTGTCATTAACCAAGGGCCTACATGTGCCAAACTCTGCATTTGTCTATCCCAGGGAGGGACAGAAACCAAAAATGAATAGAATGTTCCCAGCTGCAGCTCTCTGGCTGGAAGCAGAAGCTCAGTACAATTTATCTCAGTGTTCATTACAGATTCTAGTTTTCCTCATACCTCCCAGAGAAAAGAGATCAGAACTAGGTTGTAAAGATGGGAATCGTAGAAGTAACAATAGTAATCTTGATACTTACACATTACTTTAAACCCTAGAAAACACACACACACACCATTATCCCACTGCTTTGCAGTTCCTCTAAGAGGGAGGAGAAGTGGGGAGGGGTGTGTTTCTTTACTGTGAGGCTATTTAGGCACACATGACCCGGGGAGCTTCCATGTGCCCATGCCTGGCCTCCGACATCTCAGAGACCTGTTATCACCACCTGAAATTCCTCCTCTGCCTCAATCAAGACCAGTCAATGTGCAGAATAGGCACGGTCTGATGGCCACAGGGAGGCTTCCATAAAAAAGAGGCAGCCCTTCTGTCACTCTGCACTAACTGGATCCTTAGACCCTACCCACTCAGAATCTCCCAGCAGTCCCAGCCCAACAGCCACCTTCCCTTTGCTACTAATGAGATTCCAGGTGAATAGTATGTAGTCTGTGGCACTCAGCTAGGAGCACATCAAAAAAGGTGCAGTGTAGTGTGGGGCAGAGATGTCTATTAGGCAAGCATTTAAGGAAAGAGCTATAGAGGGAAGGGGAAGTTTAAAATCAGGGTGGTTTTGGTATGTCCATTTGGCATTGCCTATCCAGCTCTGCTAGACATTCAGCTACTGAACTGTACTCTCCCTGCTCTATGCCACCCAAGTGGATCCAGACTAGAAGAGTGGAAAGCAGGGTATATCCTCTCCAACTGTTAGCAAAGTCAGCTAGGTAGGTGGAGCCAGAGAGATGGCATGCAAAACAAGTAGAGACCTTGACAAAGTACAGATATGTCCGAGAGAGGGCAAGGAAGACCACTGCACCACTGGAAAAACAGCCAACTCTTGACTGTTCTTTTTCCAGTAAAGTGTCTTTTAAAATACATTTATGTACATAGTCTCTGTGTGTATCTATGTGTACAGACACATATAAATATATATTCCTAATTCAGAACTCATTCTTAAGTGCATACACTAACATGTGTTTTGCATTTCCCAATTTATCCCAGAGCCTACATTGTTTGACTGCATAAGTAGGCTTTAAACAGTGCCATTGGGAAGGAGAATGATGGCCACTGACATCAGAACCTTGCCAGTAATGTAAGAGTCTTCCAGCCCGGCTATAGATCTCCCACTGTTTCACTCCATTCAGAAAGTCATGCCCTGGGCATCCCAGTTCATTATTACATACACTAACCAGTCACTGCCAACAAGATTTCAGGTTCACAATCATGGAACCTTCACTGTCAATAATTAGCACTTGCCTAACACCCACAATACATGAATCACAGCTTCCACCCTGACACATGGCTCCAGCTCCTGAGCTCCCAAACTCTTTCACTGAATAAATGCACAGAGGCATCTCGAGCTCTTCCCCCTCCCCATTACATTCTGGATCATTCTGGAAGATAAGCAAAATTCAAATTGCCTCTTTCTTTTCCTATAAAATCATAGACTTGTAGACCCAGGGTTCCCAGACTGACAATAAAAGGAAATGGGCAAAGGGCAGAAGGTGTTTTAGCTGGCAAGATGGTATGGTTGAAATGTTTAGTCAAAGCAATGCCCTCTGAGACCAGTGGCAGCCTCCTATGAATAAATTCACAGCAATCCCCTTCCCTGTGAAAATTTCCCTGAAGAAATTTCAGATTCAAATTAAATGGAAGCATTTCTTCCCTCTTTCCAAATGAATGATCCACTACCACAAGTTGCTTGTCTTTACCAGTCACATAAGCTGCTGATCTCTAAGAGGAGGATCAAGTCATCAGGCCTGAAGACGTGGGTGGGGGCACACATCTCAGACCTTCAAAACACTGCTTCAACTCTCCATGCTAGTGTCTACCATGCTTCATACAGCATGGGGTTCCATACACTAAGAGAACCACACTTTGCACATCATCAAAGGTCAAGCAGGTAACACAAGTCAACTCTACTCACAGTCTGGTGAGCTTTGGTGTACTCTGGAAAAGCAATTCTGGAAGAACTTGGAGCTTATTCTTGTTCAGGCGCCTAGAGAGGGGAAAAAAAAAAAAAAGAATGAAAGGATGTCAAGGGGACATTAAATAGGATCAAGCATATTCACAGACACTGGTTCAATCTATCAATCAACTACTCAACCAGTATTAAATCTTTTGGTGTAGAATACTCAATATGTGTGAGGCATATTCCATCTTGGCCAAGCTGTGGTCTAAAGCAAAGGTTGATAATATACAAAAATGTGTGCCGTGTTGCCACTCCTTCCTCAGAGTTCAGGACAGACATCACTAACTGATCACAGAATTCTTTTACATAGACCTCAGGCCAGACTTTTGAACATTTTTCATCATCAGCTCCAGGTAGTTATTACCAACTGATGAAATCTAAATGCCAACCAGACCTCAAAATACATAAGTAAAAGATCAGAGAAAACAATCCAGATCCTAAATGGTGGCGGTGGTGGGAGCAGATAGCAGTTGCTATAGGAACAGAGAAAAGGACAAGGCAGATCATCACAGGTTGAGCAACTGAACAGGATCCCTGCCATCCTGGCTCTTCCAACCAGAGCAGTGCTACATTATGACTTTCATGGGTCTTTGGCACTTTGCCTTTGTGAGCTGCTTTCTCCATGCAAAATGTTTTAATATCATATTTTGCAACTATGTTGGCATAAAAACAAATTTATGAATATTATATTACACTTATTTTAACCTGAAAACTTATTTTTCTTCTAATTTTACAAGAAATTAAGATATTTTCATGGGCTTCTAACAGTACTGTCGACCCTCAGCACTACTCCACTGTGTCCAATGGGGAAGTCAGCCTCTGTCAGGGACCTGGGTCTGGACATGAGGTGTGCTGTGGCCTGGGGTAAACTCAGCCTCATAGGGATGACTCACAATGGGTGGTGGCCCACAGAGCATTCTCTCTCCTTAGCATGGCAATGCTAAATGCCCACAGAAGAAATGGCCATCTAACTTTCTACAAGAAACTGAGCCACTGTTGTGGTGTCCATAAGGGCTGCTTTCTTAGGAGCGTTAGGCCAAGAGGAGACCCATCCTAAGCTAGCTTCCATGCCCCTCTGCCTCAGCAGCTTGATCAGTGAACAACCTTTCCACATGGACACCAAATCACCGTTCAAACACACACTCAACAGTCCTCAGGATTCTTCCACCTAAAATGAGCTGAGTATGTCTGGCTTCAGGGCTCACTGCATTATCCCCAACTTAGTGCTCAGCAAGTGGGCTTCTCCTCAGCTTCTTCCCCCAACTCCCACACCAAGCAGACATAATTCCTTAAGTGGGATTTTTGCTACCATTTACCCCCTTTCATCCTCGGTCTATGGACAAACTTTCAGAGGGACAGGGAAAAATGGAAAAGGGCAAACCATGTGAGAGAGAATCATTTAAGACCTCATCTAACAAGACTGCCGTCAAAAAGAGTGTCACTCATCCCTGAGGAGGTTCCTGTAGTGTGGGGAGGTATGGATCAGATATGTTGTCTGGGAGGTTGCTGATCAGAATGAAGCCTGGAGAAAAGGCTGGAAAGTAGGACAAGATAAACTCTAGCACCCTACCCAATTCTATGTGGCCTAACATCTATAAAATTACCTTTTTGTTGTTTGAATTTTAAAAATTGGTGGTAAAATCATATTACATAAAATTTGCCAACTTAATTTGTAAGTGTATAGTTTGGTAGTGTTGAGTATATTCTTACTGTTGAGCAACTAAATCTCTAGAACATTTTCATCTTACAAAACTGAAACTCCATACCTATTAAACATACCCCTTTCCCCCTCTCTTACCCTCTGGCAGCCACCATTCTATTTTCTACCTCTAAGAATGTGACTACTCCCAGTGTTGTTCTTTGTGTGTTTCTGTCACTAATGTGGAAAAAACATGGGAGCCAAGGGAAGAGGAAGGCAAGAGAGAACCTAGTTCCTCTTTTAGAGTAGTTTCCATGTAGTCAGCAGTAAGTCCTTTTATATAGGGGGAGCCACCGGTCCTGGAGAAGGCATGGTGTTATCACCTGGGAGCTAGCCCGGGACTCAGGTGGGGTAACATCAAACTCTCACTGTGGGACCTTGGGTAAAGTCACCTGGCCCTTTAAGCTTCAGTGTTCTACCTGCAAAATAATCCTATTTTCCTCAGCTACTCTCTTGAATGCCACAGTGTATGTGGAAGCTCTCCACACTGCAGTAAGAGTGTGTCAGCACTAACAAAAGTGAGGCCGACTGAGTCCCACTTGCGTGCCGAACTCTGTGCTTCATGCTGCTCTGGACTGCAGCAGTGCTAGGACAGGTGTTATCATCAGCCCTGTCTCACAGACAAGAGGTCTGAAGCCTGGGGAGGCCGAGTGCAGGCCCATGGCCACAGCATCAGGAAATGGGAGAGGATCTGGACCCAGTCTGACTCCAGACCCCTGCGGTTCTACACCATGTTACTTGAAGTCTTTCAGTAACTGACAGTCGCCTTGCCTTTTTCTTTCTTTGTTTTTCTATGCTTTTTTCATCCAAGGTTGACACCTCTTCCACCCCAACCCAGATGATGATCTACCCTGGGAATTTTGCTCTTCCCTAAAAGGACTCTCTTGGAGGTCCCCAAGGCAAGTACTGGTCTTCTCTGTGGGTCTGTCTGGAGCCACCCTCTATTGTCACAGCTGCACAAAGTCTGGTAGAGTTATATCTAGACAACCAACACTGTAGTCTAGGCAAAAATCCTCAACTCCTGCCCACCCCAGCCACAGTGGATTGGGTGTTTAGTGTATAAAAGCCCTAAACCAGAATTGAAGCTAAAAATAAAAACAGCTTGGCTCTGAGGCTCCCGGAAGGGAAGGAATCATTTTCAGTTCTTTGCCGGTATTTGTGGCTGGACAAAAATAAAAATGCAACCAAATGTAGCCAGTTGTGCTCTGCCTGCTGCTTCATAAACCCTGAATGAGGATTCTAGGGTGGCCAGGCTGGGCTCTGCTCCCAAAAGCCTCAGGGCTTTTCCACTTGAGCTTGGGAAGGTTGCATGGTGGTTCTCTGTATCATCAGAAGGAGATTAATGCTATATTTCCAGGTCCTTCCAGGATTCATTCCTGTTACTTAGAGAACAGGCCTAAAAAGATTATCCTCGAAAAGGAAATGAAGGTTCTAAACTGCACAAGATGCACCACCTCCCATGGGGTGCTGTAAAAAAAGGCCCTAAACAGGAAAACTAAGAGAACGGGGTGTGACATTCTGACTGGGCTGCAGATGGTGGCTACTGGCCATGGCATGCTCATGCTCCAACGCTGCTCTGTAACTCTGGGCTGGGGGGTGGAAAGCTGCTGCCACAGATCAAGCTGGAAGTAAGTCTATGATTCCTCATATATGGCAGGATTGAAAAAGATCCAGAGGAGGACAGAAGTGAGGGGGTCAGCAAACAGGATGTGGGCCAGGTCAAGGAAGGGATAAAGTCCACCTAGTTGTCCCCTCTCCAAGAGCAAATTTTCTTTTTAGCTTCTTTGCTGGAAGACAAGAGAGAACATCAAGGTAAAAAAAAAACCCACTGGCTGCTGAGTTGCAAGGTGACACTGCTTTGCAGCTTGAAATGTGAAGCTCTGAGAGCAGAGGCTTTTATTCATGGAACCACTGAAGGCCTTCATGGGTGTACCTGGGTTTATGATATAATTAGCAGTTTTGTCACTTTGTTGAATTCATCCATTTATTCATCTATTCAGCCATCTATCCATCTGACTATTAATTTATTCACCCATCTAACCACCATTTATCCATCCATCCATCCACATATCCATCCTTTCATCTCTCCAGTCATTGTTCCATATAAACATTTAAAGATGAAAAAGATGCAATCCCTTCCTTTAAGAATATCATATTCTAATGGGAAGAGAGCTCTGAAAACAAAACAAAAAAAATTACACTGTATATAAGCAAAGGTGTTATGAGAGCAAAGAGGAGGGTCCGCTAACTCACTCCTGGCTAAAGGAAGGTTTTCCCAAGAAAATGGCTTTGAGTTTAGTTTTACAGGCTGAGTGTAACTCTCCAAGAGAATGGGCAGAGAGTTCTAGACTTAGAAAGCTATATGTGCATTCCCATGGGAGGCATTTGGAGAACAGACTTGCCTTGCTGGAACGTGTAAGTGCTTTCTTAGGAGGTGAAGTGGATAAACTATTTTATTGAGATATAGTGGGACTTCAGTTTTTATTTGTTAGAAGACACAAGACCTCACAGAGAGAGAGAGAGAGAAAGTTAGAAAGCATCTCCCATGGGCAAAGTCACGCTGCAAACCCTTCTTTCTTTCTCCTTTGTGGGATTTTGGGCACACACATGTTCTGAGCATGTTTTTCAAGTCACCAGGTACATAATTCAAATTATGCAGTTGTTTATGGGCTCCAGCCACTTTAGCCACTGTACCACTGGCTGGGTCATGTGACTTCCTTTTACTAAAAATTATGGGTCATTAGTAATTTCCATAGGCTACAATAGGGCTGTGGATGGAAGCAAGTGATTGTGACTTTAAAAGGGCAAGATAAGGGATCCTTGCAGTAATGGAAATAATCCACATCTTGACTATATAAATGTTGATATTCTGGTGGCGACATTAAACTGTATATAGTTTTGCAGGATATGTGAGTTATTACTGGTACTAACAGTATACTGGATCTCTTTGCATTATTTCTTATAACTGTATGGAATCCTATAATTACCTGAAAATTAAAATTTTAATTAAAAATACTAAGTGTATACATCATGCAGTAATATAAGATAAATCTATTAAGTCGTTGAGAAAGTTGTGAGGCATTTTCGCATAGAAAAATACCTCATGACTTTACTGATGACCTAATAGTATCCACTAAATTTTTAAGAGACAGTGAGAAAGAAAGAAAAAAAGAAAATAAGGAAGGAAGGAACGAAGGAAGGAAGGAAGGAAGAGAGGGAGGGAGGGAGGGGAGGAAATTATGATAAGTCAGAATTTATTTCAATTGTTCAGAGGCCAATTGACCTCAACTTTGTCTTCCATGGTATCCAACGTTTGCTTGATGACATTTAGGTTGGTTATTTTTAGTTTGTAACTTCCAAATGTCCTAATAGAAATTAAAAACCTTTATTTTGACATCTGTTTAAGGAGGGAGAACTTTGATGTCATAATCTAAAATTCTCGCCCTTGAGCAATTTTTTTTCATTTGTTTATATAAATTCCTTTTAAAAATAACTTAAAGATTACTGTAGGAATGTAATTATTATGTAATAGCAAAACATGTATCTCATGGGACATGTGAGAGGGCTGAATGGTTTCACATCTGCAAAAGGCTGTGTAGTGTTTCTTCAGGGCTCAGTAAATGGTGTTAGTGGCAGCTACTCTTATTATCATTATCCTCATCCCTAGAAGCCTAGAGCTCAGAAATACAAGAGATTTATTTCTCCTTCATAGATGACTGTATTGGTCAGCAAGGCAGTAACAAATGAACTCCCAAAGTTCACTGGGTTAATACAATAAAGACTTATTTCACACTTATGTGAAGGGCTTGTCCCATCATACATTATGCCATCAGAGAAAACATTTGGCCTCCAAGGCTGCTGTGCCAGGGAAAGGGAGGGAGCGCACCAGCTCTCAATGCCCTGAAAGAGCATGACTCATATCACTTCTGTTCTCAGACTGTTGGTCAGAACTGCTAACATGGCACTAACCACAAAGGAAGCTGAAAAACCTACAGGAACACTCGGGTATCTGCTGAGCAAGATCATAATAATCAACATACCTTAAGCATAAAAACAGTAATGATGCCTTTGTCCTGTCCTTTCTTCCTCCTTCCCTTCCTTTTTTCCTGTTAACATAGGCGCGTACTGCATGCTACGTGCTGTGTTAGGTATTTTACACACATTATCTCATCTAACCTGTAAAGTGACTCTTGAGGTTGACAATAATGTAGTTATTTTAGATAAGGAAACTGAAGTACAGAGAGGTTACACTAGTCATCCAGAGTCACACAGATGATGAATAAGGCTTGTGCAGAGATCTCTCAGACACCAAAGCCTGTGGCTTTAACTCTTTCACCTTTCTGTTTCCTTAATTCTTTTGTGTTTGGCTGACCAGGACGCTACCCAATAATCTCAGGAGGACAGTCAGTAACAGGAGTATTTGCTCATGTTATAGCTGGAGAAACTGAGTCAAAGTACACTAGGAAATCAACACTGAGCCTTCTTGGCTTTATTGCCCAAGGCCTATTTGCTGGCCTGCATTTTTTATTTTAGAAAAAGGCTCCCAGAGTCCCAGGAAAATTACTGCTCATGGGCAGGCAGGGAATCCCAAGCCATCTAGAAAGAGTATGTATCTTTGTTTCTCTTTCAGACCTAGGGTATCTGTCCATTCAAAATGTCCCCAGGTGTGTTCTCAGCCCCGCCTATCCTATAGGTGACTCTAGGTGCCCTAAAGAGGTACCCTATACTGGGGCTTGCTCAGCACCTCACCTTACTGAGATCCAGCTCAAAACCTCAGAATGAAAAGAAAACAAGTACAAAGCCCCCAAACCACCCCTTTTGAACTTTCCTGCACCTCACATTGGACCAATTTTCCTCCAATTACACGGCTGTTAAGAAAATGCAGAGCACATCAATGGCATGAGCCTGCCTTGCCTCTGACCCCTGCCCCAGCTGTTGCCATATGCCTAAATACTCTGCATCCAGAAGACACTGGTTTTAGGAGAAGAGGAGGGGCTGCAGGAGGAGCACAGGAATCCTGTCCATGCAGCTGCAGGGGAAAGCTCTGACTTCACAGAAAATGAGCCAACAAGTACAAAGCAGCCTCTTTTCCAGCATGGCTGACCCACAAAGCCTAAGTTAATGTTGCTTAGAGTAATGTAGGGGAGTTCCAGAGGCTGTGGCCAGAAGAACCAAACTATGTATATCAGTAGGCTGAAACTTAAAGGCATGAGTCTCTGAGGATCCCCCAGAGGATTGCACATGGAACTATATTAGTATACTGAGGGCTCAGATTCCAAGAAAACAGGTCTAGGGTGGGAGAAAAAACAGACTGTGCATATATGTAAATGTATGTAAGTGTACACACACACACATGCATACACTGAAGACATAATGCACATGTGACTTAATAAAGCCATGTGGCTTCAGAGATGGTCAAGTCCATCCTAGTCACTGAGACCACCTGTCAGCAAAAAGCTCAAATCCCCAGAGTGGCTTCTTTACTCCATGTATCATAATGGAACCAACAGGGCAGGCAGCTTCTCAGGTTCAAGAATCATGCCTGGATTTCTAGGAAACTCCAGTCTTACAATGTTCCCTGAATCATGGTTTTTATACGTGCTGTTCCCTCTTCTAGTAATGCTCGCTTCTCTAGGATTTAACACGCTACCAGGAGGCAGCTGTAGAGGTGTTAAGAAGTGGTCAAATTCTGGAAATCATCTGAAGTATTCACATAGAATTGAAGGTGAGGTATGAAAGAGAGGAGACTCAAGGATGATGCTCAGGTTTGGGCTGGTACATCTGAAACCTAGGAGATGAGAGAAGAATGAGGGTAGAGTAGGAGTGGGGGATGGAGAACAGACTTGGACGTATTAAATTTGATCTTCTTATATATATCCAATTATAGCTGCCCAGCAGAAAATTAGGTTTACAAATTTGCTGTTCAGTGATAAGGCCAAGACAGAGAGTAGGTGGTACTTAAAGCTATGAACCTAGAGTGGTCACCATGGGAGAGGGAGATAAAAAGGTAAAAAGAATAAGGATGGAGTCTTGGGCTAGACCATCCATTAGAGACCACAGACAGAAGGAAATAGTGTGGTTGGAGGAGATGTGACAGTACTTGTGAGGTCGAATGAAGAAAGGGCTCCAGGGAGCGAAATCCTGGTTTGTCAAAGGCTTGGAGAGGTAGAGAAAGATGAGGATGACATTGGATTTAGCAACATGAAGTGCACTGTGACCCTGGAAAGAGCAGCTGGGTCTAGAGGTAGGGACAAACCATTAACTGTGGTTGTTCAAGGATGGGTGGAAAGGTCAGTTCTGTGGTTAAAAGCTATGCAGAGGAAGACAGATCTCACATGGCTAACAAAGGTTCAAATTCCAGCCCTGGCTGCAACCCACAGGATGTACATGTGTGCCCAGGATCCTGAAGGATGGAGAATTGGATGAAGGGGGATTATGGCAAGACCAGGCCTTGTTGGGGGGTACTCACTGTCTCTTTCTCTTCTTTTCTGTCTCTCTCATGCATGCACATGAAACGTGTGGCACTGAAAAAACACGAAGATGATGAACAAGAATGGGAGGAGAAAATCAGAGAAAAACAATGATTTTTGAGATATGGAGAGAAATGAGTTGAAAGCTAAGAGAACATGAAATCAAGGGAGCTTTTGTTATTTTTATTATTTTTAAAATAACTATTTAATTTTATTTATTATTATTATTATTATTATTATTATTTTTTAATTTGCTATAGGCACGTATGCTCACCAGAGAGAGAAAGAAAGTGAAGGAGAGAGAGAGAGATATAGTGAGAAAGCAAGCTGCCAGATCCAAGACTCAAACTGCAGTCGGCTATGTGGGAGTTCCGCACCTTAACCACCATGCCAGCTGCTGACCTCTATTTTTATTAAGTTAGGAGAAATTTGCAACATGCTTATATACTGATGAGAAGAATTGGGAAGAGAGGGTAAATTGATGATGCAGGGGATGCGGGAAAATGTTTAAGGTGAGGCTCCTGCACAGGTAACAGGGGAGTCCCCAGGGTTCTAGAGATGGCAATGGTTGTTACAGGGCCAAAAACGGGTCCGTGGCAACAGCAGGGAAGGTAGAGGGCAAGGACAGCCTACAGCAACTGTGGTGGTAGCAGTCTGTGGAAGGTCGAGTCTGATTAGTTTTATTTTCTCAGTGAAAAATGAAGCTGGATTATCAGCAGAGACCCAGGAGGGGGAAGGAGGTGTTTGATGGCTGAGAAGAGAAGGTGAGAAATAGTTGTCTAGGAAAGGCTGGAGGGTTGCGGGGCAGCAGCCAGTGCTCACTTGAGGTTAGTGATCATGAGCTGTAAGTGAGATTTGTAGATACAAGCATGTGTTTTCTTGGTCATGTTCAAGTCCCCTGGGTGAGAGGGTGCAAACAACAGAGAATTGGATTTGGGTTAGGGTTTTCCAGGTAACAATGATGAAGGAAAAAATGGACTAGGAGAGTGAAGGATACAATATGAAAACAGGCCATGAAATCTATGCTAGAGAAGGAGAGAGGGGAAGTTATAAGGTAGTAGAGGGATGGTGACAAGATGAGAGTCCATAAATTACAGACTCCTGCAGGGTCAACAGCTCTGGGACAGGACCTGGGGCTAGGGCTCAGGAAAGCAGAACTCCTCTAAGCCTTGGTTTCCTCCATCAATAGAACAGTGAGTTAGACAAGATGATTCCTAAAATCACTTATTGTGTTCTCCTTGTTCTGAGAGCTAGACTGGATACTTAGATTCTAATTCCAGCTCTCAATAAACTGTGTGTGCTTAAGATTTAAACCCCTGTAACTTGTATTTTTTACGTGCACAGCGGGAACAACAATATCTACTAGAACATCCATGCAAGTGTTAAGTGCCACAAGAAGAGAGGTTTTTATTTTTTTTCTTGCAACTCAAAGCTGAGAATAATTTCTAAAACTAGTAAGTGCTCAATTAATGCATTTTTAGTGGCTTCTTGTTTGAATGAATGAGTGAATACCTACTGAACCTATCTCACAAAATTATGAGGAAGAGACGCAATGAAGACAGCAAACTTTGTGAGGAGCTAAAAGTGCTACAAGTTGTTGTATGATGCTACCCAAGCAACCCTGTGCTGGCTATTTCATTACTGGCTATAGAAATCTGAGTCTTTTTTAAAATTTATTTATTTATTTCTTCAGAAAAAGAGGAAGAGAGAGAGGCAGGCATCCCCAACAAGGTCCTACCACAGTCCCCCATCCCCAGCCAGCCAGGATCACAGGCATGTACCTGCACACCCAGCATCCCAGCATGCTCAGGGAGACCTTGGGACATGAACTCATGTGGCTTCAGCATCAAAGCATGCTGTGTTACCACTGTGCCACCTTGGCTAGCCAAAAAAATCACAGCATTTTGTAAAGAATCTATGAGAATATTGCAATAGATTATAGGAGGGCTGCAATCACAAGACAAACTGAATGCTTTTTCATAGTGCTTGAAAGAGGGTCTTTGAGTGTTTGGAGCGAGAGGCTCACAACTTCCAAACTATACAGTGGGATGAGGCAGAAGCAGAACAGCTTCATGACAATGAAAACATGGTTCAGGTGGTGTCCCTACATCAGAGAGCATAAGAAAGGGGTTTCAATATCAGCAACATGAGAGGTGCTAAAAGGAAAAGCAGGAGGCCCTCAAAGGCTAACTTTACCTTTTCTATGTTGCATGGGAAAAACTACAGAAGATGATGTTGGGGGCAGGGAAGAGCTATCTGTATTGCTCTGTAAAAGGACGCTCCATCAAGACATGCTCTGAGCAGCCAATAGTTAATGTCAAGTCATTTCTACTAGGAATTAAGGAGGAAGTACTTTAGGCAGCTATGAGGATTTTTTTCCCTCCATAAAATCCCCAAAACAATGCAGCCAAGCTAGTTCTAAGTAGGATGGCATGAGCACCCACCAGACTCCATGTTCTCTCTGAGTTATTCTAGGCCCTTCATCTGGGTCTCCAAGCCCTTTGACCCACAGGTAGGAAACTGACAGATGCAAATTGGAAGAGAAATACTCTAGCTGGGAGATGTCAGGAAGGGCAGGTGAGACTCAGCACAAATTTTCTGGGAGTGTACTGTTTAAAATGATCCTGTTTGAACCCACTGGCCTTTTCTTTTGTTCTGAGTAAGCTCAAAGTGAGAAGAGAGGAGGGAAAAAAAAGATTCTGACAGCAAGAGTCAAACATTCCTATCTTGTGAATGACGACTTTCTCTTTCATTTTTGTTCTAAACACTTGTACTCTGCCAGATCTGTTAATGACGGTGTGCTCCTCTGTGTGTTTACCTAGGCATCAAGATAGGTATCTACTTATCTAGCAACAAAGGAGATCTTTTAAGCCTTCTCAGGCATGAGCCAGAGAATGCAGGGTAATTATCTGTGACCAATTCTCATCTATAACTAATTAGAATTTTACTTCTCATAGCATTTCCTTCCTGGTTCAGTTCCAAGGGTTGTTCCCTCCCGCCTTATAATTTATTTCCTAGAAAAGGAAGATATCTGGATATCATAGCTACAAGATGTAAGCAGAATAGGGTGAAAGGGGAAAAGGGACACTTTTCAGATTGTGTAATTGCTTTGATCTGATTGAATCTTCTTTAGCTGATCTCCCTGCCCCCCTTCTTAATGCCTTTCCAGCACGTGAAAAATTTCTCAACCCTCTGGCTATTGCATTTGAACTGAAGTCTGCAGAATAGTTTAAGAGCCCCTGCTCACCTCACTCACTCCCACCCCAGGCGAGCAGTTCCACATCCCAACCACAGCTTCGAGATCCCATCCAAACTTGTTGGCGTCTCGAACTGAATCCCAGATGTTCACTTAGTGAGAAATAAATGAATGGTCCAAGCTGTGGATTGAACCAGTGATCCTCACAAATAGATTCCAGGTGTGTTGGCCTCCGGATCGCTCTCTATTACACAAGCATAAGCGCATGCGCACACATGATACTCATTCGATCCCCAAAAGAACTCAACACCATCTCCAGATGCAGAGCTAGTATAGAGGGGACAAAACTAGTTACCTGACATGAAGTACATCTTTTCACTTGTGGATGAAGGCAAAGAGCTGCAAATGCATACTCCTTCGCCTTTAATGATCAAAATAATGATGTGTTTGGTGTTCAAAATTGGCTTCGGGCCTAAAAGAGCTTAGAATTGTGAAACCATCTGAACTGCCATCATTGTTTATTGTCAGTCTTGGCTGACTCCTGCGTCTCTATGTGCTGGGTTCTGAACATTTATATCTCCCCAAAATTCATATGTTGAAATTCTAAATCCCACGGGGATGATGTTAATTGGGAGGCTTTAGGAGGTGATTAGGTTAGGGAAGTGGAGCCCTAGTGAATGGAATTGGTGCCCTTATAAAAAAGACCTCAGGGAGGCCAGCGGGTGGCATAGTGGTTAAGGCACTGGATCCCACATGGCCAGCAGCAGTTCAAGTCCTAGACCTAGATGTTTGAAAATCACACCAGGTATGTATGCATGCATGCCCAACATCAAGAGAGGAGACTGTTGAAAATCACACCAGGTATGTATGCATGCACGCCCAACATCAAGAGAGGAGACTGGAGAAGAAGCAATTGCCACATGGCCATCCCCCCTGAGGGATGGGGGATTTCTCAATTTTCCTCCTACTGTCTCCCAAGTCTCTCCAGCAAGCACATGTGCCCTATGGCAAAAAAAAAAAAAAAAGGCAAAGATCTCCAGAGAACTGCCAGATCCTCTGCTATGTGAGGATACTGTTAGAGGCAACCATCTACTAGAAAACAGGATTTTATCAGACACCAAATGTGCCGATACCTTGACTGTGGCCTTCCCCAGACTCCAGGACTGTGGGGAGCCCGTTCATTGTTTAGGAGCCACCCAGTCTATGGTATTTTGTTACAACAGCCTGAACAAACTAAGATGCTGTAAAGCTCACATCATTACAAATTCAACAAACATTTAACTCTTTGCCTACCTGGGGGCAAACTATGTAGGGAAGAATCAAAGAGAGAAGGAAACAGCAAAATTTAAGTCACTTAACTATAAATTGATTAAGAAATTCAATGTTCACCAAGTGCTTATTCTGTGCCTTACTCTAGACACAAATACCAATAAGGCCTCCTACTTAAGGAACTTATAGTCTAGTGGGGGAGGAAGATAAAGTCCATTGGAAGCCGTAGAAACATGTGACATGTGCTAAGAAAGAAGGAAACATAGGAAGCTGCAGGAGAAGTTATGTTGTATGTATGTACGTACGTATGTATGTGTTGCTTCAAATGACGACGCTGACAAGGTCTTCTCCAGAACGCTTTATTACCCCAGGCTTCTTACAATCTTCTTCTTCTTCCTTTTTTTTTTTTTTCCCAGCCCACCCGGGCTCCCTATATATCCGTCCCGCAAACCAGTCCTCTTTTGCCACCAGGCAAGCACTGATAGGCTGAGGCAGTGCCTACGCGTTCCGGAACAGGAACAATAACCAAATATGGGCTTGTTTATGTAGAGGTCTGGGTGCTCTGTTTATGTAGAGGGCGGGGGTGCTCCACATGTATGTATGTATTGTTTTTTCCCATAGGGCACATACACTAGCCAGAGAGAGACAGTAAAAGGGAAAATGGGATGGTCACACCACAATCTCTTCTCCATTCTCCTCCTGGGATTTTGGGCATGCATGCACATGTGCCTGGGATGTGATTTTCAAGCCGTCAGGTCCAGGACTTGAACTGCAATCTGTTGTGTGGGAGTCCAGTGCCTTAACCACCATGCCATCTGCTGGCCCCAGTGGGAGAATTCTCTGTGGTTTCATGGATGAGGTAATAGTTGATTAGCATAGTCAAGAAAAGGAGGAATGAGCCAGGGAATTAAAAATGGAGAAACGACATGGGACCAGCAGTTGGCCTAATGGCTATGTCGCTGGACTCCCATGTAGTCGGCCGTGGTTCAAGTCCTGGACCCGGTGGCTTAAAACTCACGCCGGGCGCGTGTGCGTGCGTGCCCAAGATCCTGAGAGGAGAATGGAGGAGAAGGGATTGCGGCGTGGCCATCCTCCCTAGGGGATGATTTCTCGCTTTCTGTTTCTCTGTTTCTTTCTGTCTTTCTGGCGAGTGCATGCGCCCTGTAGCAAAAACCTCTTAAAAAAAAAAAATTGAAGAAACTACAGAGAGAAAACATGGTCAAAGTCACTGAGCCCGACACCACAGAAACAATGCCTATTTTAATATGCAGAGTGACAGATGAAGAATGTCTATGGAATGGGTGGTGAAAGGCTTTGTAGGCACAGGCCACATGAGGCTTAGGGTACTGTGGCCCAAGCTGGCACGATCAACACGTGGAACACTGTGTGGTGGGCCTGGACTAGAAGTGAAGCAGAAAGAGAACTGACTACTAGCCAGGACTCATAGAGGAGGTAGGTCTTGAAAGACAGGCAAAAATAAAGGGGTAAGGTATTTCAAGCTCTGAAGATAGTGTGAGCAAAGCTCCAGGCAGACGACAGGGAAGGGCCTGCCCAGCATGATCCAGGGGGTGGGTACATGTAGAGATGAGAGAGAAGATTGGATGGATGGATGAAAACACAAGGGGTTTGTGGGATGCCAATGAGTCTCAAAAAGCAATTGTCACACCTCTTGCAGAGGGCAAATAAATGCACAGGTGCTTTATTTGAACCATATATTTTATGTTTTGACAAAAATGTGTAACTTTTTCATAGTATGACTTAAAGAGAGAAGAAAAAGGAGGCTGACTTAAAAGTGAAATGAAAGAAAATATTAAATAATGACAGTATAGATGTTACAGTGATCACCAAAACCACGAAGAGAGCATAGAAAATGCGGGCACTTGGGAAACACTAATGCATAAGGAGTGGCCCCTGGAGTTTCTGAGCAGGATCTGCATGAAGAAAGCCAGATGGTAAGAAGGAAAGGCAGGGAGTGGCGTGCTGGATGTGTTGGAGGGTTGGAGAGGGAGAAATGGGAACTGATGAGGGACAAACATGAAGGAGATCGTGGTGTGAGTCATAAGAGAACAGAGCTAGGAATGAATGAAAGAAAGACACAGGGCAGAGACAAGGCAAGACTGAGCGGTATGCTGGATGGGGGTAATAGGAATAAAGAGAGGGTGTGGTAAATTGGTTCATTGTTTTCAATTCTTTCCTTCTTTCATGTTATAAAATTATACACCCAAGTCTTTGGCATGTGTCTTTGCAGTATCTTCCTTTAATTCAGGCAGTATATATCGCCTTGCTCCATTGATACCAGGATTGGCCAGAAACTTATTGGTCAACAGAAGGTTGGTGGATGTAATATGAGTAGAGGCTTGAAAAGTGCTGTGTGCTTTGGCTTCATCTCTTCTTCATTTGCATCAGGAAAATATGCCTCAGATACCCACAAGTCCAAGGAGAAGTCACAGAAAGATCCTGAACCCAATCCATAGCCCAAATCCATGCCTTACTGAGCCTAGCTGTAACCATAGAAACCCAGCCAAATCTAGCCATGCCATGACCCATGTATGAGGAAAATTAATGTGAGTTTTTGTAAGCCACTGAGATTCTGAGGTTATATGGTTAGAAGAGAGAACTGACTAAAACAGAGGAGGCAAAACTGGGGTGAGACTTGCAGGGGTCTCAGTACTGACCTCCATGTCTCTACTCTTGTACTAAACCCTACTTCCCCCCGGCCCCCATGATTATCAAGTGATCCCTCTGTTCCAAACTCCTCAGTGACTCCCTGCTCACTTTAAGGTTAAGTCAAAGTCCTTATAATGGACCGTACACCACTACCTGACCCGCTCACCTTTCTAACCTTTTCCTCTTCAAAATTTACCTTACAATGCCCCCACTTTTCTCCAGCTGTTCCAGCCACATGGCTTTTCCCCTACTATGGGGGAGGAGGAAAAGTATCAGACTGCCTTACTTTGAGCCTCTTTCCTTGCTTTCTTCTTCCTAGAAAACATGTCCCTCAGGTATTCCAATCTCCCTGCATCTCCTTCAGATCTCTGATCAAATATCCCTTTCTCCAGGGAAACTTTCTTGACCATCCCAGGAAAAATTGCAACTCCATCTTTGTACTCTCTGAAGGACTCCCCTACTTTCTTTTGTTATTTTTAATTGCAGGGACATGGGGAGAGGGAGGGGAATGTGCACTTGCCAGAGGGAAACAGAAAGAGTCAGGGAAAAAGTACCCCGGAATGGGGCCTGGTCATGCCACATCCCTTCGCCTCCATTTCTCCACCATATCAGGATTCGGGGCACACATACACATATGCTCAGATGTTTTTCAAGCTGCTAGAGCTGGGATTTGAGCTGCAGTTGGCAATGTTACCTAATTTTTTTTCAAAGCATTTATCTGCCCTAATATATATTTCACGTCATTATTTAGTTTACTGCCTGTCTTCTCTCACTGGAATTTAAGTTCTAATGGGTAAGGATTATCTCTATGCTGACTATATTCTGAGCACCAGTGCCTGACACACAGCACAAATATTCCTGAAATAAATGAATCCAAGGTAAATCAAGATATATTATCTTACGGATGTCCCAGATGCACGTCCACCATGGACATCATTATTTCCCTCCACCCCAAACCTACTCTTTTATTTTTGGAGAGGTTTTTGCTATAGGGCGCATGCACTCACCAGAAACAGAGAGACAGAAAGCAAGAAATCAGCCCCTGGGGGGATGGCCACGCCGCAATCCCTTCTCCTCCATTCTCCTCTTGGGATCTTGGGCATGCACACACACATGCCCAATGTGAGTTTAAGCCATGGGGTCCGGGACTCGAACTGCGGTCGACTACATGGGAGTTCAGTGACATAGCCATTACACTAATTGCTGGTCCCAGAAAAGCAAGCCACCAGGTCTTGTACCGTGGTCAGCCACACGGGAGTGTCTAGTACCTTAACCACCACTCCACCTGCTGGTCCCCCCAAACCTACTCTTACTCACATGGTCCCCACCTCAAGGGATGGCTCCTCTTTTATGCTTCTTTTTTTTTTTTCACTTAACTTTTCCTGTGTGCAATCAACTGCTATATGGTACGAACTTTGTCTTTGTAATTTTTTTTTTAATTGCCAGAGGGTGTATGCCCTTGCAGAGAAAGATGGGGAGAGAGAAAAAGAGAGGAGAAGAGAAAGTTCTCCCCAGTGGGCTGCTGTCATGCTGCAAACCCTTCTCCTCCATTCTCCTCTCGGGATTTGCCTCTCAAACACACAGGCACCTGGCATAATTTTCAAGCGTTTGGGTCTGGAATTCAAATCACAATCAGCCATGTGGGAGACTAGTACCTTAACTACCATGCACCTACTGGCCCCAGTTTTGTCTCTTTAAATAACTCTAAACCACTCTCTTCCCTAAGTCCACCCCCAGCCCCTGGCTCAGGCTGCCAAGGTCTCCCTCTGTATTACTGAAATGGGTTCCTACTAGTCTCCCAGCCTCTAGTATCATCATTCTCCTCACCCTCCCACTTAATTCTTAATTCTATTCTCTTTATTGCAGATGGAATGATGTCCCTG
>NW_006159712.1:2540995-2554279 GCF_000334495.1 Tupaia belangeri chinensis | reverse complement strand
ATATATGCTGAAAATCTTTCCGTAATTTCCCACTGCTTTCGGAAAATCATCAAAACTTTTTTTTAAGTAAAATATTCTTTTCCTCAGAGTTTAGTTTTTTAATGTGTTTTTAAATTTTATTACTATACATCCTTACAGCATATATAATGATTTTTCTCAGCATGAAATAAATTGCATATTAGCCCAGTCCAAGACATTACCATACACATTTCATCATCAACAATCAACAGCTATCTTTTCATTTTTGTTTGTTAAATGTTCTTTCTTTCCCAGATTCCTCTCCTCCCACTCCCCACGCCCTCCTATACTGTTTCTAGTATCTACAGTTGCCCCCCCGCCCCGCCCACCCATTTGTACTTTCCAATTTTTCAGTTTCTGCCATAGGGTACAGACATTCAGTATATATTAAGCAGGGACATACAATGCCTCTCTTGTAGTCTGGCTTGCATCTCTTAACATTAAATCCTCCATATTTGTCCATTTTGTATCACATATTAGGGTCTCATTGTTATGGCTGAGTAGTTTTCCATAGAGAGTATATGGAACATTTTTTTCAATTCATTCATCTGCTCTTGGACATCTGAGTTGATTCTGTGTCTTAGCGATTGTGAATAATGCCATAATAAGCATGAGTATGCAAGTGTTTTTCCAACTTTGCATTTTCCTATCCTTTGGGTAGATGCCCAGGGGTGGGATTACAGGGTCATATGATAGTTCTATTTGTAGGTTTTTGAGGAACTTCCATACTGTTCTCCACAGCAGCTGTACTAATTCACATTCCTATCAATAGGGTAGGTGGGTTCCCTTTTCACTGCTGCCTCACCAGCACTTATCATTCTTTATTTTTTTAATTTTAGTCATTCTGACTGGGGTTAAGTGATATCTCATTGTGGTTTTGATTTGCATTTCCCTCATGATAACAGATACTGAGCATTTTTTCATATGCTTTTTAGCTATTCTTATGTCTTCCTTATAGAGTTGTCCGCTAAGCTTTATCCATGTTTTTTTTTTTTTTTCAAGAAAGAATTTTTGCTATAGAGCTCATCGGCGAGACAAAGACAGAGACAAAAAGCAAGAAATCACCCCCAAGTGAGAATGGTCATGCCACAGTTCCTTCTCCTTCATTCTCCTCTCGAGATTTTGGGCACACATGCACATGCTCTGGTATGAGTTTCAAACTGCCAGGACTGGGACTCAAACTGTAGTAGGCCATGTGAGAGTCCAGTGATGTAATCATTCTACCATCTGCTGGTCCCTCATTTGCCCATCTTTCAATTAACCTGATTAATTTTTCTGTAGGTAAACTGCTTGAGTTCTCTATATATTCTGTTGTCAGCCCCTTAGCTAAGGCATAATTTCCAAATATATTCTCCCACTCTGAAGGTTGTCTCTTCACTCTAATTATTGTTTCTTTTGCTGCGCAGACACTTTTTACACTGATGTAGTCCCACTTGTCTATTTTCAGGATTATTTCCTGTGCTCTGGGGTGGGGGTGGGGGGGCAAACCTCTTAATAAGACTTGCAAAGCTCTGTGCCATCCTTCTTCTGTCCCCTAGCTATGGCAAATTTCATTCAGCTCCTGAACATATCCTTTCACCTCTGAGCCCTTCAAATGTTGTTCCTTTTATCTGGAATGCCCTTTCCTTCCTCCCGACTTCAGTAACTCTTATTTGGCCTCTAGTTCTCAGGTGAGAGGGCATTTCTTCTAGAAAATTTGGCCAGACCTTCTCTCTACTGCCAGAGTTCTCTGTAATTATTTTACTATACAGTTGTGCCTCAGTATCTGTGGGGATTCCAGGACCCTCAAAGATAACAAAATTCTTGAATGTTCAAGTCCCTTATATAAATGGTATGATATCTGCATAAAATCTACATATATTCTCCCATATACTATTAATATAAATCATAACTAGATTATTTACAATACCTGAGTCTCTGTAAAGGCTGTAATACCTGACATAATGTAAATATGTTATATTTTTAAATTTGTTGCTGTAGCCTTTTTACTGTGTTTTTAAGAAATATGCTTTTATTATTCACCTCATTCATCATTTATGATTAAGCAAAACATTTACTGTTGAATTTACTTTTTTAAAAAAACTCATAAAGTTGTAAGGAAATTATTTAAATTAAAATTATATTTCACTTGAGAAAAGAACAAAAATATTGCACTACTGAAATGTAAAATGCTATTTCGAGTATTAAAATGAAAATAAGGGAACAGCAGGTGATATGGTGGTTAAGATGCTGGACTCCTACATAGCTGATGGTGATTTGAGTCCTGGACCTGCAGGTTAAAAATCATGCTGAATGCATGTATATGCATGCCCGAAATCCCAGGAAGAGAAGAGATTGTGGCACGGCCATCCCCCGGGGGAGTGATTTCTCACTTTCCCTCTCACTCTCTCTATCTTTGTCTCTCTCTGACAAGCACACATGTCCTACGGCAAAAACCTAAACAACAACAATGAAAAGGAAATAAAACTTTGAAATTGATGTTAAGGAACATTCTCCTCCCTTCTCATTTTTCACATTTTCTCAATATCCAGTAACTAAAAGAGGCCTTCTTTTTTTTTTTAAGCTTTTAAAGCTTTTATTTTTTTTTATAATTTATTTACATTTAATTGTTCACCTTTATGGGGTACAGTATGGTTTTTCAAAGCATTCAATCAGTGTGGGGTAATCAAATCAGGGATACTACCATATTCACCATTTTCGACAAAGAACATTACATTATGTTATGCACCTTTGACTTGTGTTCTAGTTTGTTGTTTGTTTGAGATATTTATGTGTAAGATTGGCAATACCCTTTCTCTTTTATTCTGTTGGGGTATACCATTCTAGAAACTGCTTGCCATATTTACATGCATTCTTATGTTTGTTAAACTGCGAGACAAAGACAGAGACAAAAAGCAAGAAATCACCCCCAAGTGAGAATGGTCATGCCACAGTTCCTTCTCCTTCATTCTCCTCTCGAGATTTTGGGCACACATGCACATGCTCTGGTATGAGTTTCAAACTGCCAGGACTGGGACTCAAACTGTAGTAGGCCATGTGAGAGTCCAGTGATGTAATCATTCTACCATCTGCTGGTCCCTCATTTGCCCATCTTTCAATTAACCTGATTAATTTTTCTGTAGGTAAACTGCTTGAGTTCTCTATATATTCTGTTGTCAGCCCCTTAGCTAAGGCATAATTTCCAAATATATTCTCCCACTCTGAAGGTTGTCTCTTCACTCTAATTATTGTTTCTTTTGCTGCGCAGACACTTTTTACACTGATGTAGTCCCACTTGTCTATTTTCAGGATTATTTCCTGTGCTCTGGGGTGGGGGTGGGGGGGCAAACCTCTTAATAAGACTTGCAAAGCTCTGTGCCATCCTTCTTCTGTCCCCTAGCTATGGCAAATTTCATTCAGCTCCTGAACATATCCTTTCACCTCTGAGCCCTTCAAATGTTGTTCCTTTTATCTGGAATGCCCTTTCCTTCCTCCCGACTTCAGTAACTCTTATTTGGCCTCTAGTTCTCAGGTGAGAGGGCATTTCTTCTAGAAAATTTGGCCAGACCTTCTCTCTACTGCCAGAGTTCTCTGTAATTATTTTACTATACAGTTGTGCCTCAGTATCTGTGGGGATTCCAGGACCCTCAAAGATAACAAAATTCTTGAATGTTCAAGTCCCTTATATAAATGGTATGATATCTGCATAAAATCTACATATATTCTCCCATATACTATTAATATAAATCATAACTAGATTATTTACAATACCTGAGTCTCTGTAAAGGCTGTAATACCTGACATAATGTAAATATGTTATATTTTTAAATTTGTTGCTGTAGCCTTTTTACTGTATTTTTAAGAAATATGCTTTTATTATTCACCTCATTCATCATTTATGATTAAGCAAAACATTTACTGTTGAATTTACTTTTTTAAAAAAACTCATAAAGTTGTAAGGAAATTATTTAAATTAAAATTATATTTCACTTGAGAAAAGAACAAAAATATTGCACTACTGAAATGTAAAATGCTATTTCGAGTATTAAAATGAAAATAAGGGAACAGCAGGTGATATGGTGGTTAAGATGCTGGACTCCTACATAGCTGATGGTGATTTGAGTCCTGGACCTGCAGGTTAAAAATCATGCTGAATGCATGTATATGCATGCCCGAAATCCCAGGAAGAGAAGAGATTGTGGCACGGCCATCCCCCGGGGGAGTGATTTCTCACTTTCCCTCTCACTCTCTCTATCTTTGTCTCTCTCTGACAAGCACACATGTCCTACGGCAAAAACCTAAACAACAACAATGAAAAGGAAATAAAACTTTGAAATTGATGTTAAGGAACATTCTCCTCCCTTCTCATTTTTCACATTTTCTCAATATCCAGTAACTAAAAGAGGCCTTCTTTTTTTTTTTAAGCTTTTAAAGCTTTTATTTTTTTTTATAATTTATTTACATTTAATTGTTCACCTTTATGGGGTACAGTATGGTTTTTCAAAGCATTCAATCAGTGTGGGGTAATCAAATCAGGGATACTACCATATTCACCATTTTCGACAAAGAACATTACATTATGTTATGCACCTTTGACTTGTGTTCTAGTTTGTTGTTTGTTTGAGATATTTATGTGTAAGATTGGCAATACCCTTTCTCTTTTATTCTGTTGGGGTATACCATTCTAGAAACTGCTTGCCATATTTACATGCATTCTTATGTTTGTTAAACTTTTTTTACTACTTGCTTTTTCCTAATATGTTCAAACTGTGGTTGGTTGAATCAGTGTATGTGGAACCTATATGAAACTCATGGATATAAAGGGCTGACTGTCCCACAAGTTCTACTTACCTGTCACTTTTATTAGAATGAGTGCAGGATAGCAGATACTATCTGCAAAGAGCCAGACAGTAATGACATTAGGCTCTGAAGGCCCTGTCCTGTTGTGCATGCTCAACTCCACTGATGTGGTACAGAGCAGCCATAAACAATACATAAGTGAATAGCATGAGTTCCAATCAATCTTTATTTAAAAAGCAGGTAGTAGGCTGGGTTGGCCCACAGATCACCGTTCGCCAACCCCTGTTCTAGATCATCACCATATCTCTGGGCCTAGAAGAGTGCCTTGCACATCAAAGGGACACAAAAAAATCTTTTGAATAAAGATGAAAGATTGAACAACTAACTGAATAAATGGGTGGTAAATGTCAGAGGCATACACCTCATTTGAAAACCTTTCTTAGAATCAAACTGTTTTAGGGACCGCGTTTTTTCTTGTCTACAGCCTGCTAGGAATAATAATAAGAAGAATATTTACTGAGTACTACTCTTTTAAATACTTTATGATGACTAATCTATTTCATCTATAAAATAACCCTACATGCCACAAACCATTATTATCCCCCATTTACACAGGAGGAAACCTCAGTGAGGTTTTTCAAAGATGGGGCTACACTTGCTGTTGGCAGATATTTTCCTTCACTGGGGACCTTTTCTTGGTGCCTGGAATCCAGTCCCTTGGTTGGGCTTCTAGTTTCACCATCGTTGCCGAGTCCCTAACTCCCTTGGCTCTGCTCAGCCCTTGTGTCTGCTCAGCCCTTGTGTCATGCCATTTGGGCAGGAGCTGCCATTGATGCAGATCACTTGCCAACCCTCTTATTCCCTTTCCATAATCTCCACGTCTGATGCTGCTTGCCTCTGTCCAATAGGTTTATCTCTGCACTGGGCTCCACTGGCCCTTTGAGCTCCGTCCTATCACTTTTTCCTTCTCTAACCTTTTATCGGCCTTCCAAGGAAGCTCTAATACCAGCATGACACGTTTCAAAGGCCAGTGCACAATGGATTATATCTAGAACTTGAAAGGTGTGAGAAAAATCTGAGAGATGAGAAAAGCTCTGCTAGAGGCAGTAGCAAACTCAGCAGTCCTTCCTAGGGAGATTCGGCCAATTACCAAAAACACTTCATTTGGCTGAAACGCTCACCACTGAATTGGACTTGGGGAAGAACATGCTGTAACGTTAAACCCCGAAGGGCCGGCTCTTCACGCCGAGGCCCTGATTTCATCTGTAATTCCTCGATGGTTATCTGAAGTATGCTACCCGTAAGGATGTAAGGGCTCCCAACAAAAGCATATCCTTCATTGAGAAGCAGAAGGCAGCATTTCAGTCTGACTCTGTCTTTCCCCCCTTCTAGACATGGGTCTTTGCCTCTCACCCTCAACTCTGCAGCCTACGGCAGCTCACGGGGATGATTGGGATCTGACTTAAGAGCCTGTTGGTATAGCCATGGCAGGATGCGTGGCTTGGAAGTTAATTGCTCATTAGCCATCTGTGCATGCTGTGTCTCAGTTAAAAGACAAGAGAAAAAATGTGAGTTGCTGATACCTGGGAGTCCAGCTACCGACACACGTGGAAACCATCCGGCGAGACCTCAGGTTCAATCCACAGCTTGGCCACATATTTATTTCTCGCTAAAATAACATCTGGCTTTCATTTTTTGGTGACAACTCGTTTGGACAAGACCTTGAGTAGGTTAAAAAAAAAAAATTAGACTCTCCACCCTTCCCCCAGCCTTGGGGAACTAAACTTTGTTTAAGCTCTTTTGTGAGCCAAGGGTGTGAATAAAGAATTGGTGTGGGAGCCGCAGACTGGGGTGTAAACAAGGAGTTATTTGTTTCTTCTTATTAAAAGATGATGACTCTCGGAGGAATTCACACACTCCCCACGTGTAAGCAGGGCAGAGTTCCTGGGGAGAATATATAGCAAATTATGTGCAGGTTCCCAGAGCTCACTGTTAAAGTACTTGGCAATCCAAGGGCTTGACTTTGTGGCGAAGGGACTGGGATCCAAGGGAGCATGACTGGGTCTGGGGAGCATGTCTGAATCTTGCAGTGATCCAGGAGCACATACGTTCAACACTATTGTCACCAATAGCCTGCAGGTCCAGTGAAGACCTAGCGGCCCTGGCTGCTATAGCCAAGATTCACGAGGTCAGGAGCATTACCTTGCCTGTTGTTTTTCACATCCTCAGCATCAAAGTTCCTGCTTTAGTAGGCTTTAAAATGTTTGTTGACTGGATGAGCAAATGAATATAGTACACAGCCCATACCTGGGGCCACATCCCTTCCAATGTACACCCAGAATACTGTCTATAATCTGAGAGGTAGAGGGTCGCCATCCTATGGTAAAGAAGAATCCTTAAGACAAAAAGATCTCTTAAAGACTAAATCACACACAGCAGAGAGTGAACAGGTGCTCCTGTTTTTTGGCTTTCTAGTTGGGCATTTTAGATGGAGAAATGGGTGATGTTGCACAGGAAACAAGGCCTCAGTGTATCATACCCAAACTGGACATTTTATTCAGTGCCTACCAGGTGCAGAGAATGGTAGAAAGTGCTTTGGCAATTTCAAAGAGTAAGGTAGGAAGAAGTGTTTGCTCTTGGACTTTCGTAGGGCTTTTTTCCTAGGCCATGCTCGTTCCTTTCCACCACAGATCACCTACGCCCTTTGAGCCTCCCCGTATTCTTACAAATAGCTTCAGATCTTGCTGAATCATTGTTACCTCAGGAAAGCCTTCCCTGACTACTGTCCTGACCAGACAAGGTCAAATCCCCTCAGTATGCCTTTATTCGATCATGTATTCTTGCAGTGTTGATCATAACTGTAATTTCTATTAATTTTTTGTGATTAATAACTCTCTCTCATGACCTGTCCAGTAAAGCATCCATTAGTCACATGCAGCTATTTAAATTTAAATTTTAATATTAAATAAAATGGAAAATCCATTCAACTATAGTAGTCACATTATTTTTTAATTGCCATAGTTCATGTGCACTTGCCAGAGAGAAAGTGAGAGAGAGACAGAGAGAGAGAGAGAAAGCACTCTCCTAATGAAGTATACTCACATCACATTCCACTATGGAAAAAGGAAATATCTTTTTTCCTCCATTCTTCCACCTTGCTAGAATTTTGAACACATATGCATGCACATGCTTCTGGCATATTTCAAAAGTCACTGGGGCTGGGATTTGAACCACAGTTCAAATGTGGGATCCAGCTCCCTTAACCACTACACTGAGGGGCCAGCCCTAATAGCAGCCACATGTTAAGTGCTCAATAGCCTCATGTGGCTAGTGGCTATCATTTTGGACAATGCAAAGATAGAGTATCTCTATGACTGCATTGGACAGTGTTTCACTAAACTGGCCACATGAAAGTAATTACCTCTATTACAAGCTGCTGTAGGAAGCATAGCAACTACATTCACATAAAAGTACCATACAGTGTGGTATAAGTAGATACCACAATAGGGAGTGCTTACAAAATATTTGCTGAACAAATGAATGAAGAACCTTATGACTGAGTAATGGAGACAGATTTGTAAACTAGAAGAAGGCAACATGATTCAGTGCTACATGGAAGCCCAGAGGAAAATAGTACCATAGAACAAAGTTATTCTTACAGGTAAGAATGGTAAGACTTAGTGGAAGAGACAAAATTCATGTTGGACTTTGAAGAGAAGGTAGGAGTTTGACAGCAGAGAAGAGATAGGATATTAGAAACAGGGAGAGAAAATAGCACTTGAATTGGGCTATGAAATCAGAAAAGAGTGTGTCATGGCTGGAGAAGAGCAATGAGCTATCCTGACTGGTGCATGACTATTTAGAATAAAGGTCTTGAATGGCAAGAAAGGAATCTGATTTTAATTTGCATGCAGTCCCAGGTAAGGCTATATTGTACGTCTAACTGTGAGCCAGTGCTAAGTGCTACATGTATGATGTCATTTGATATTTTCAGGACCTCCATGGGGTAGGAAATACAATGGTCCATATTATAAATAAGACTGAGTTTTGCATGGGTCATATGCACTCATATGGGTTAAATAACCTGATAAAAGTAATAACTATGTGGTTATTAAGTAGGAATAACGTGATCACTGACATCAAGCTCTATAAAGGTAGAGAGCATGTCTGTCTGGTTCCCTATGGTATTACTAGTATCTAGCATAGTGTTGGACTATACTAGAAGTCTAATTAACAGCTGTTGAATGAGTAAGAGATCAAATATTTGCTTTAAATAGAGGTGTCCAGCTGTGGTGAAAGGGGTTAGAAGTCTCAGCATTGGGTTAGTCTCTCTGGATTCAGACCTGGAGCCAAAACTTATTATCTGGATGACCCTGAGTGACTCTTTTGACCCTTATGTGCACCATCTGGGCAATGACAACAACAATAACGCCTTCTCTGGATAGTGGTAAGGGCTTGCTGAAGTAGACAATTCACATATCGGCTATCAAATCAATAATAGCTTATGCTATTAAAAGGTGGTCAGGGCCTTGTGCCTTTCTTTAGGTTCTGGAAGGCAGAGATGCAAAGACATTAGGCAGACTGAATCAATGTTGGACTTGACGACAAAAGGAAAACTGGAACTAAGGAAGGAATCAAAGACTCCTGGGAGGATTTGAGCCTCAGAAGAAGGAAAGGGTGAATGATGCCATGATTGAAAGTGAGGAACACAGAAAAAAAGAGGTTTAGGTGCCAAATAAAGGTCATAGTGACTTCCCTGGGATCTCGAACCCAGAAGCTCAGTTCAGACTAGAAAGACTAGGAAAAGAGACACATTTGATATTACAAAGGATCCCTTTTTCTCAGTCAAGTAGGATGGATTTGTCACAGAAGTGAGAGGTGCCACCCTGTCTAAACTTCTGAGAGCACAGCAGCCACCTCATAAAGCATACCCAATAACCTCTCAGTTCCTCACTTGCTGAGAGTCCCACACGACATCATCTTCCTCATGACTTGGTGAGCAGATGATCACAAGTCAATTGTGCAAGAGGTCACACTGCAGAACCATCAATATAGACAACAGAGCCAAGCAAGCCTATGGGATTTCATGGTTTACAGCTCTCAAAGCATGGCCCAAGGACCAGCAGCATCACCTAGGGGCTTGTAGAAATGTGGCACCTCAGTCTGTGTCCTAGATGCACAGCATCCAACTGTGCTTACCAACCACATCTCCAGGTGACATGTGGGAATGCTAAGATTTCCAGGTTTAGAACTATGAAGAGAGATTATTTTTTATTATTATTATTTCTGGTTCTGCACTAGCTAGCTCTGTGACCTTAAGCAAGTGAGTTAACATCCCTAAGCCTCCATTGCTGCATCTAGGCAAACAGGAAACTCAACTGAACTAAGTGAGTAGTTCTGAGTCTTAACCAAGATCATGCCTGTGGAAGTGATTAAAACAGAGCTTGTAGGTAGTAAGTGCTGAATTAATGCTACCAATAGTTATTAAAAACTCAGTGCAAGGCAGGAGACAGAATGATGGTCCAGGTGACCACTTACAGGGTAACAAAATGTTCACAAAAGGATGAGATAAGGCTGTTAAGGCTACTGCCAACCCAGCACCTTCCCCAGAGGCACGAATTTATCACGCCAAATGCTTGAGAGGCTTCGACCCTGCAGAGTACTTGAACCAGATCTGGCCCAGTTCAAGACAGACAAGATTAGGCCCAGAGCCAACACAAACAGCAGAATGAGCCCTGAATCACTCTCCTGATTAGATCAGCAAACACACAAGGGCTGCTGCCTTAGGACACATTCCCAGTGGACAGAGGCAGACATGAAGCAGGTCAACCTGCCCAGCAGTGGTTTATGATCAGAGGAACAGAAAGACCACACGAGAGGACCAACCCAGCTCCAGCATAGACCATGACATCAGTTGACAACTGAGGCAGAATAAGGCTCCAAAGGCACAGCAGCCACAACACCTACCCTTTCTTGAGTGCTTCCAGCCTGTGTTATAAGTGCTTTACATTGGGTCAGCTGAAAAGTCACGACACACTTTTGCATAGAAAAATAGAAAACTATATCATGACTTTTCTGACGACCCAATAGGTTTTAAATCATTTAATCCTCCCAACAACCAAGGAGGTACATATCATTCACCTTTTTTTTTTTTAAGAGATTTTTGCTATAGGGCGAGTACGCTCGCCAGCCAGACAGACAGAGAGAGAGACAGAAAGTGAGAAATCACCCCCAGAGGGGATGGCCACGCTGCAATCCCTTCTCCTCCATTCTCCTCTCAGGATCTTGGGCACGCACGCACATGTGCCCAGCGTGAGGTTTAAGCCACCAGGTCCGGGACTCGAACTGTGGTGGACTACATGGGAGTCCAACGACATAGCCATTACTCTAACTGCTGGTTTCAGAAATTATTAATCCATTTTATAGATGATAAAACTGAAGCTTGGAGACCTGGAGTTATTTGTCAACAACTCATTATGCCACCAGTAAGTGGCTGGTTAACCTAGGACTTCTAGTAGGTGCAGAGTGGAGCTCTCACCTTACTTGTGCCTTAATTGACCATGGCTCTCCTGCTGGCTATTGTTCTGTAAGGACAGGGAGCTATCAGTACTGCCCAGAGAAGGCAGGGATGGCTGCCTCATGCAGCAAGGGGCTCCTCCCACCTTGGGTGGGGGTGGAAGAGAACAGTGCTTCCACCCTGAGATTCCTGACCATGCCTGAGGGAGGGCTTCTTGTCTTACTCAGCCTCATCTAGAAGCCAGTGGTGACACTTTCTGGGATGGACGCCTATTCCGATCCCGAGATACAGCAATGTGGAAATTTAAAAGATGAAATCACAAAAGCAGTTTATCACTATAAGTACGAAGACAGGCATCTAACAACAAAGGTACATGATTATAGCTTATTGTTCATTGAGTGACTCTTCCTTCATTGCTCTCAGAGCCTTTTCAGACCTCAAGGGGTCTCTCGTTGCAAAGACTCAATGTTCTATGTACCTGTTAAGATGAATGCACAATAAACATGAATGTTGTGATTCTCTGCTCTGTGCCTGCATCTTTGGCTTACATCTACTCACTCACACACCATGTGGCAGTCAAAGGGTCTGGGCACCCTACCCCAGCCTCCAACTGTCCAGCACTGTCTCCTGACTCCCCGCTTCAAATACAGCATTCTTAGTCACAGATGCCGCTTCACTCATGCCCCTGCCCTGTCCTTGGAACCCTGTACTGCACTGGATACCGATGGCCTCATGGAACACAAAAGGCAGAAATATGATACTAAAATCAACCCATTTGCAAACAGACCCTCTTCATCACAAAGTAGCAGATGGGTCCTAGTGAAATGCATGAAAAGTCTTAATTTTGAGATTAAGAAAAAATCAACTTTAAGAATAATTTTCAAATGGTTAAAAAATAATCCTAGATTGAGAGCAAGCCTGGAATATATATATTTCAGCTATGAGATCTTCTGATTTTCTTCAGCTACATCAAATAAATGATTATCTTCTTGTTCTAAGGATAAAGCTGGTTCTGATTGGTATATGCTATCACACACACACACACACACACACACTTTTTCTCTCTCTCATGAGATTTTGGATACATGCACAAATGCACTCAGTATATTTTTCAAGCCACCGGAGCAAGGACTGAAACTGCAGTTGGCCTGTGGGATCCAGCTCTCTTAGCCACCAGGAATAATTTCTGGACCAGTCATAGTTGTGCAGTGGTACCATGCCACTCAGTAATGCTGGATCCATATGGAAAATGAGGAGTTTGGTTTCCAAGTCAACATGTACATCCAGGCATACATGTACAGGTACATACACCCCTGACTTTGGCAGACTGGGAAGGCTGGGAGAACCTGTTGAGGGTACCTGTATTTCTCTAACTCTCTGTCTCACTTCCATGAAATAAATAAATAAACTAACTAACTAAAGAAGAATTTCTGGCAGCATAGAAAAGACAATGGCTACACTTGGGAAGGAGAATCAGAAATCAGGCAAGGCAGAGATATGTAGCTTTTATTGATTTTAAATCCTTGACAGTTTTGCACCATGAATATGTGATAGCCTTTACTCTCGATTTCAAAAGTAGTCAATAGTAGCAATTTAAAAAAATGTGAGAGATCAGCAGATGGCATAATGGTTATATCACTGAACTCCCACATAGTCAACTGTGATTCAAGTCCCAGACCCAGCGACTTAAAACTCACGCGTGTGCATGTATGCCCAAGATCCTGGGAGGAGAATGGAGGAGAAGGGATTGCGCCATGGCCATCTCCCTAGGGCGGGGGTGGGGGTAATTTCTTGCTTCCTGTCTCTCTCTGTCTCTCTGGCGAGCACACATGCCCTATAGCAAAAATCTGTTTTAAAAAAAAGTTAACTTGGTGAGAGTAACACGGTCATATCACGTGCCCACTCCAAACTTTTGTCTAACCAGCCCTACTCCCCAAACCACAGTTATGTGTCAGCCAATAAGAGACAGT
>NW_006159712.1:2533548-2540964 GCF_000334495.1 Tupaia belangeri chinensis | reverse complement strand
TCTTCCGAACAAACAGCTGGATCTACCTTACCCCACTGCCCACAACTTCCCTTTGACACCAGCCCTTTCTGGCATCTTGCCCTTCACATGGCTATTTGCAGTTCCCATTCTTCCTTATTAATCAACTCATTTTGTTTCTTAGGACAAAGAGGTTTGTCCCTTGATATCCAGGTTTTTCCTTAGAGTGGGACAACTGAGATCCCAAACCCAAGGGTCCAACACCAGTCACTGTGAGGATCAGGATTTTAGAGCTCATTTTTTTTCTCTTTTTCTTTTTAAAGTTTTTCCTATTGGGTGCATGCACTCACCAGAGACAGACGGACAGACAGGAGTGCGAGGGAGTGAGAAATTACCCCCTCCCAGGGGGATGGTCATGCTGCAATCCCTTCTTCCTCAGCCTCCTCTCATGGTGTTGAGCATGCACACACATCACACCCAGCATGCTTATCAGGCGGCTTGATCAGGGGCTAAAAACCTTGCAGTTGGTCCTGTGGGATCTAGTGCCTTCACCTCCATGCCATTCTCTTTATCAGGCAAAGATGCCTCTGTGCTAGTTCCTGACTTCTTTGTGTAATCAAACATAAGCTCTTTTAGAGCTCAAAGTACAAATGTGAATTTATGCATCGGGGTTCAAAAATCTCAGATCACTCCAACAGAAGAAAATCTCATGAGTGAATCCTAGAGCAAATATGGCTCAGGAAATTAGTGCTTCAGTTTGTTTTGTTTATGCACTACTTCTTCCCATTCAACAGGCTGTCATTATAAGAGTGCCTATAAGCCAGGCAGAATCAGGGCCACAATATATCACTGTTGAGTGCTGCCAGAATTGAAACAAAAAGACCACTTAACTCAGAATAAAATCAGGGAGCCCACAGAAAGTTACCACGGAGATGCTGGGAAGATGTTAGCCTGTTCACTGCACCCAGCAGTGTATCACATCCAAATGGGTTTAAGGCCCCTTAGAGGGTAAGTGGTAGCATTTTTCATGGCTTCTCTGTTGCCAGGATGAGTGGTCACTACCATAGCTCCTCTAAGGCTGTGGCACACGGCATCAGCCATGTCCATGCCTCCTGTCATCTTTCTCTCTCTATTCCTCTTCTGACCTCTAGCCATCAGCGCCTGGTGCTCCGTCTGCCTGTTTGCCACATCTCTGGTGTCTCCCTTGCAATGCTAATGCACGATGGGACGTGTGGAGTTAGATGAGAAGCTTGTTTCTTCCCATCACATATCCTCCTCATCCAGATATGCAAGGTCACAGGCAGTGCTTTACATCTTAATGCCACTGTGATGTGGACAGCGGGACACACACAAGGACATGGACGAGAGCAATTTCATTAAAAGTCCATTATGGCTGGGCTGTGTGGTGAGCCATGAGAGCTAATGACCAGGTATTATCGAGCTCTCTAAGGCCCTTGGCTTACCTACCTGAATAATAAACTGTCTTGTTCCCTTGGGCATGTATGTTTAAGTACACTGAGGATGGCAGCCTTTGAGAATTTTAATTATTCATGTGTTACCTTGTTATCTTTTTTTTTTCTTTTTATTTAAGAGAGAGATTTTTGCTATAGGAAGCATGCACTCACCATAAAGACAAAGAGACAGAAAGCAAGAAATCATCCCTTAAGGGGGATGGCCATGCCACAGTCCCTTCTCCTCCATTCTCCTCTCAGGATCTTGGGCATGCATGCACACATACTGAGTGTGAGTTTTAAGCCACCAGGTCCAGGACTCAAACCATGGTCCACTATGTGGGAGTCCAGTCACGTAACCATTTTGCCATCTGCTGGTCCCCCTTGTTATCATTTTTAAAAGTTTATTTATTTAGGGGACCAGCAGGTGGCATGGTGGTTAAGGTGCTGGATACTCCCACATGGCCGACCAGGCTTCGAGTCCTGAATCTGGTGGCTTGCTTTCTCACTTCCTCTCTCTCTCACTCTCAACCTCTGTCTCTCTCTGGTTAAATTAAAAAATAAATAAATGAGTAAATGAAATAAAATAAATGATTAAAAAAGTTTATTTATTTATTCCTCCCATGAGAGAGAGCAGACAGAGAAACAGACTCCCCCAACAGGGTCCTCACGCTGCTGTCCATGTCTGACCGTGAGCCCTGCACTGGGGGTCGGTGCACACCAGGCATGTTCGAGGTCTCCATTGTGAACCTGGAAGCTCCTACACATCACACACACAAAATCTATAAAAATGAAAATTAACAAATTATGCCTACCATACTGTGGAGCAACTGGAGAGGAAGTCATCACTCAAGAGTCAGCAGGCGCCAACCTACCCTGACTCACACCACTGTCTAGCAAGGAGCCTTGCACACAGTGAATGTTCAAAATCGATTTGCTAATTATTGGTTTGACCTCAGGTGACTTTTATAACCAGCAATTACTTGCCAAGATTGTGAAGAAAAAAAAAATTAGACTACATCCCATGATTCAAGGACATCTTTCCCCTCATTTCTAGAGTTTGAGACCTGGAAGTGTTAGAGAAAGCATCTTTCCCTGAACTTCTTGGTTCATGTAGAAAGGTCCAAGCAAATTGACAAAGTTATGCCATAACTTATACTGAGCAAAACAAGAAAGAGAAAGCACTCAGGAAAGCAGAGCTTGTGAGAGAAAGAAAAAAAAAGGAAAGAAGGAGAATTTGTGCTGTAAGTGTCTTTAGGAGGAAGAATATCTCCAGATTCAGACCTTTTGAGAAGAGCTGATATATAATGGCATTCCATGTGGATGAATGTCAGCCACAGTTAGCCAGACTGAAGCACCAGGAGCCATGGTGCTACCCTCCCACCCACCTTGGATTAAAGCTAATGATTCTCAACCAAAATGGCCAAGCCATGGAAGTTCATTGAACACAGAGATGAACAGAACCAAATAGGAAGGTTTACTTCTCACCAGAGAAACTAGATGGTACATGGAAAATTCCCTGCCACAGTTCAAAGGGCCACTGTGACCTCATAAATAAAGCTGCATGGGTTATTAAAGGCAACTGTAAATTCAGTCTGGATTTTTTTTTCTTGTGCTTTTCCCACAGCTGAAACACATGTTAAACCAGAGAGAGTTCCCAGGGAAGCTGGGTGCCTGTTTTTATTACATCTGAACTGTTATATGCCAGGATGAGGGATGCCTCTGTAAATGACCTGTTGCCAAAGGCATGACCATAGGAACACCGGCCTGGAATCCACAGAAAGCCATGGAGTAGCATCTTTGACCTTCAGGTAAAGAATAGCAATTGGAATTGAATCTGCAGCTAGCAAGAGCTGGAGACCATTCTTGTTGCTGGCTGGCTGTGATACTGAATCTTACCAAAGAAGCCCTGGTGGACAGTGAATAATTCATGTGCTCTTCCTCTACAGGGCTGAGCAGTTTAGCTGTCCTACCAAGTCAAACAAAAGTGACAGAGACATGCCATTAAGGATTAGGGCCACCTACACTCCTACCTGATGGGATTTAGTTCCTTACTCTGCAACCTATGTGATCTCAGGGTTAGAAATAAAGTGAAAACGCAGAGGTCAGGGTTGAGAACACACCACATCAAGAGACACAGATATAGACTCTCCATATTTATCCTCACGCTTTTTTAAGAGAGACATTCAGAAATAAAAGACTTTGAAATTCCAAAACTGATGTACAAAATGGATCCTTGTCAAATAAATCAACCAAGAAAAACAAAACCGGCAAAGAGTTTGCTTTTATTCCCAAGGACTGACTCAGAGATCTGTTTCTGTAGAGACGCCTTCTGGGCTATGTGCAGGGCCACCATAGAGGGAAGGGAGAAGGCTGCAGAGAACTGGAGGGCTGAGAAATGGGCCCTTCACCCTTGGTTCTGCCCTCAGGACCCTGCTGTAAGATACACAGAACAGGCAGGCTTTGACTTTGCAATCTCACCTTATCTTTTACCATTTATATCTTAGAAGATACACGGGATTAAGAAATGGCAAGATCATTAGCTTTAGAAGTAAACAGCTGTTTTCAAACCTTGCCTCTACTTTCCACAGCTATGAGACTTTGGTCATATTTAATATATTTAAGGACTTCATTTCTTATTGGTAAAATAGTACATATAAAAATAATATGTACTCCATGGAGTTACAGCAAGGATTTAAAAATCAGGAAATGTATGTATGTCAAGCACATAATAGGACACCATTCCAGAAATTAGATGATGTACAGAAAATTGCTGGGATGGGAGACTGCCCCGCTTACCAACATACTACATTTTTCTCCACCTGGCTCCAAACAGTTTACTCATTTTCCAAATTAAATGCACATTCCAAAAAATGATATAGCACTTAAAATCTATATGTTTTATTTTATGTAAATCATATCACAATAAAAATTATTACTATTAAGGATTTTCAAAGTAATATGCTGCTTGGCATTTGACAAACATTCTCAGTTCAAGTCCCACCCTCGGCAGGACCTACGACAGGGCAAGTTGGTATGGTGTGAGGCAGTTCTTAAAGAGCTGGTTTCCAAATTGGCTCCTCCCTGGGGTAGGAAGGTAACTACTCAGAAGGACATTCTAGATGCCTGCCATTCCCACTGAGTTAGGTAGGAAGAAGGCAGTCTGAAGCATACCCCAGCAAAGCCTGGATAACTGGAGAGGGAAGGGTAATGGTATGGGGTGACGATGGGGCTCTCTGATGACTCCTCTTCATCAGTGTTCCAACCAGGAATCCAAAGCAGGACACTGCTCATTTGCACAGCAAATATTGGTAAGTGTAGGTTTGGGTCAGGTGCAATGCTAGGTGCCTTTGACACTATGCTTAGTGCTAATATGTGGTTTCCATCCATGAGCTTACAGTCTAATGAAGGAGTCAAATGCATCACTAACGGAGGCATAAATACAAACTGAGAGAGCAAAGGGTCACAGTGCTGTAAGAATGTGTGCAAGAGGAGTGTGAATACGCCTGCAGGTCAGGGAAGACTTCCCTAAGGAAGTAACTCTGCTGCCTTGGATTTGAGGCTGGCTGGCTGGCTGGCAGGAGGAGCAGAGTGGTGATTTTCTAGTAGAGGGAAAAGCAGACTGTGAAAGGACAGAAATTTTGTAAAGAGAGGCAAGGGCTGGGCACTGCAGAGCCCTGAATGCCACAGTAAGGCATTGAAGCTTGATTTTAAGAGCTAAAGGAAGGGCCAGCCCCATAGCACAGAAGTTAATGGCACCCGCAACAGAAGCCAGATCTCATGTGACCAGTCAGAGTTCAAGCCCCAGCCCAGACCCAGCAGCTTGAAAAGTACACTGGACATGCATGTGCCTAAGATTCTGATGGGATGGAGAATTGGAGGAAAAAGGATTGCCACATGACTGGGCCCCTTTGGAAGGTGCTTTATCTCTCCCTCTCTCTCTCATACTCTTTAGCATTAAAAAAAGAAAGAAAGAAAAATAGTCAAGGGAAGCAAAGTCTGTGTTTTAAAGTTCACTCTGCATGCTCTAGTGGGGCAGAATGGAAGCAAATAGATAAGAGAGAAGGTCTGTGGTTCTCTGAGCAAGAGAGAATAATAAAATGGTTAAGGCCAGCAGCAATGGGGACAGGGACAAAGGGAGAACAGGCAGCTCTCACCCATCTACCCACCTGCTCTACATTCCCCTCCAGTCTCTACCATTGCCTGGGTACAGCAATGTGGATGTGGGGTTCCCACCTGCATGCCCACTAGCCACTTAGAACTCTGCACCCAGAGATGCAGAACTGGGTAACCCAGAACTCTTGAGAGCATGGGAGAGGACCAGAGAACAAAACTGAATGGTTAGGCTTCTGTAGGGCATTGTTTCCTACCTAAATGTGCCTCTGGGATGGATTTCGTCTCAGCCTCATTTCTTCTCTGACCCTTTGCCATCTTTATAATGCTACAGAAGTGGCCGAATGACTATATGCGCCCTCACACTTTGTCCAGTCACAAAACTAGAGTCCCATGAAGACCTAGAGCACATTGAATGGAATCTAAGCTTTGGCCCCAACTTATGTCAGGTAATCTGCTCTGTGGGATTGAAAGCAGGTGTTCAACTTCTCTGAGACTTAGTGTCCTCTTCTGTAATGCTTCTCATAATTCCTGCCTTGCAACATAGCTTAGAGAATGAAGGGACAGTGTATGCAAAGCACCAAGCACAGAGTCTGACATAGATTAAGTATTTAATAAATGTTAGTGCTACTCATTCATTCTAAGGGCAAGGTTAAGGCCAAAACCTAAAATGCCACCCTCAGTCCCTTTTCTCCCTTTGTCACTGCTATAGCTTGAATGGTTTGTCCTTCAAAGGTTCATGTGTTAGAATTTGGTCCCATTGTAAATTAACTGGAGGTGATGAGACCTTCAGAGGTGAGGCCTTAGTGGGTGTTGTTTGGATCATGGGGATACCACCTTCATGACTGAATGAATTAATATTTCACAAGACAGAGTTGGTTCTCATTCTCATGTGAAGAGGTTAGTTTCTATGTGTCTCAATTCTTATTATGTTGCCCAGAAATATCTGAGGCAGGGTGAGTTATAAAGAAATAGAGGCTATGGATTCACAGTTCTGGTGCTGGGAAGTCCAATGGCATCATAAAATGTCAGAAGGCAGAACTCTGAGCAGAGTGTGGGTGGTATCTGTATGACTTCCACCTGCCTCAACTCCTTTCCTTGTAAACACAACAGGAGGCAATCATGGGGACCCCACCTTAATCACTCTATCACTAATCTCTCCCCAAAAGCCCCACTCTTCAATACAATGTATGGATCAAATTTTCACCCTCTTAATCCACCACAATTAATCTCAACACATAAATTTCTGGAGACACCCAAACTACAGTGCTGTAACAGTAGGTTGTTATAAAAATAAGAGTTGCCCCTCTCTCTGTCATTCTTCACTCCCTTTCTCTGTCTCTCTCTCCCTCCCTCCTCACATTCACTGACCTTTCTGCCCTTCTCCCCATGTTATGACACAACAGCAAAGGTTGATCTGATGCTGACTTTGTGCTCTTAGACTTTCCAGCCACCAGAACCATGAGCCAAATAAACTTCTATTCTTTATAAATCACCCAGTCTCTAGTATTTCTTTTTAGTAACACAGCAACTTGCTAAGATAGTCACCATCTACAGAGGTGTTAATGTTGGGTTTCAGGATACCCAAAAACTTAAGTAGGATTCACTTCCATTTTTTGCTAAGATCCAGGCCTAGAATCTCTTAGGCTTTGCAACATAGGATGCCAGAAGAGGGGTTGTTTTTAACATCTGAGCCAAGGTAGATGCTTTAGTGAGAAGTATACTAAGGTAGGACTTGTAGTGTCTTATCACAACTCCCCTGTCCCTCGGCTCTGCATCCTTTAGTCCTGTCACTAAAGTCCCCCTCTAGGAAGGAAAGACTAGCTTGGAAAAGAGTGGGTCCCAGCCATAGCGGGTCTATAAAATCATGACCAACTGGGAAGTATAAAGATTA
>NW_006159712.1:2531712-2533517 GCF_000334495.1 Tupaia belangeri chinensis | reverse complement strand
AAGAGTATGCTGCTATGCCCAGGTGATGAGTGGCCATCCCTAATGGGCCTTGGAATATATGGGATGCACATACTTGAGCATTCACAAGAGGGGAAGAGCTGAACATTCCACCCTCAAATTTATACTTGTTTAAATTCTTGGAAGAGATTTTATATACTAAATTAAGTCACTTAAATCTGATAATTAGAATGATGGTGTAATTAACAGTGAAGGTGTATTAAAGCACTTTGTGTCAAGCATGTTGCTAAACACTTTATATGCATTATCTCATTTCATCCTTTCAACAATTCTGGGGTGGGTAATTCTCCTACCACTTCTGCAGATGAGGAGATGAAGATCTTTGCCAAAGGCTGCACAGACGGCCAGTGGAGACAGCCCTAGGTCTAGCCTGTACTCCTAGTCACCAAGTGGGCAACTCTCTGAAATCGTCTACAAGAACTTCAGTGCTAACTTTATTTTATTTGATCCCACAGAAATATGTCTTAGCAAGTGCCTGGGTTCCCTGCGTAGTGCCTAATGGCATGCTTTTTCTAGAAATGATCACAACTGCCCTACTTAATCAATTACAAATGGAACATTTGTACACTGTATGGTATAAAATTCTCTGGTGTGAATATACATCAAATAAATAGAGCACCACAAGAGCCAATTATATACATTTCATTATATCTTACTTATTTAGAACTCCTACAAGAAGATCCTAGTCATGCCGGGAGGCTGAGTCTTTGAGAAAACTTGTGTTACTATCTTGGAGGCCAACAGCCAGAAAATCTCTCTAAAAGAAGAATGTTACTGTGTAACAGAGATTTCCTAAAGTCCTAGAAGCAGGGGGACATGGCTCTGAAAATATAAAAGCTGCCAGGGAATGAAACGACAGGGTGTAAGGAGTGAGGACTGAAGAGCAGAACATCTTTAAGTGAGGACCAGGTGCAGCCGCAGGGGTCGCCTTCCTCAGAAGCATTGCAAAGCCAGAGCTGGCTGGGCTAGCTTTAAGACATTTGTTTAACTTATCAGTTTCCCTCTAGCACTCACACCTCAGAGACAAACTGTTTAACAACACATATTTCATGTGTGCTTGTTTTGTGCTGTTTGGTCTCTGGGCCCCTAAAAACAAAGAACACTCAAAACATAAATTAAAAAAATAAATAAATAAGAAAAGCAAAGCATCTTGGAATGTCTTCAGTTTCCTGCTCTGAAAGCTCCTAGGGATCTTCCTCGTCAGAGCCTTAATTATGGAAATTCTCATTTGTATTATGTGATTTATTTAAAGTCCTGTCTTTCCAAAAGAATAAAATCCAGGTTTTGAAGCACCTCTCAAAACAATTTATTCTTTTCCATTGACTAACTGTTTTGGCCAGCAACTGTGAATTTACTGTGCATTATGCCAAAGCAAAACACTCTAATAACTTAATCAAACATTTAAAATCCTGCTCACAGCCACATAATATACAGAGGAGTTCTCTCAGCTTTCTCGTTAAAGGTCAATTACCATTTTTATTTCAAACCTCCACATCTTAGAGAAGTCACATGCACGCACGTGAGTGCATACACATCAAGAGAGACTTGGCGGACACATACCCGGACCTAGACAATTCTCTCGGTCACACTTTGAAATGAGAAAAATTATCTCTCAGCTATTTTATTTTCAAATTCTAGCACAAACACAGGATATAAAGAAAAAAACAAATGAAACAAAAGAACTGGTTCTTTTGATCTTCAGGGCATTGAGGGGAAAATCTGGGCCCAACTTTAAACAAGTTGTGGCCTTACTCACCAAAGACAGTAATATATATAAGTATATGTAT
>NW_006159712.1:2530953-2531681 GCF_000334495.1 Tupaia belangeri chinensis | reverse complement strand
ATATAAAGAAATTTTGCATATTTTATCAATTCGCCTGTCTTTAAAAAAATTTGCTAGAGGGTGCACACACTTGGCAGAGAGAGACAGAGAAGGAGGAGAGGGCGAAAGCTCCCTTCCATGCCACAGTACCCTCTCCTCCACCTCCCCATCTTGTCAGTACTCTGGAAATGTATGCACATGTGCCCAGCATGTTTTTCAAACTACCTGGGGCAGGGACTCAAACCTCATAGTCAACCATGTGAAATCTGGCTCCCTTAACCACTAGGCCACAGGGTCAGCCCTATTTGCCTTCTAAGAGCACTTTAACAGATTCACACTGTCTAATAAAGTCTTTACTCCTGTCACACAGAAAATACTAAGCTCACTTTTTCAGAAGAAAAGAAGCATGCTTCAGCACCCGACGGAAGAACAAGGGAAGAATGTCAATTCGTCATGTATTGGGCATGGAGTGTTTAGCCTAAGAGATGGATGAATGGTAATGAGTAAATATGTAATCATTTGGTCTACTTGGGCAAATAAATTCTCCTCTCACTCCATGTTTATCTCTTGGCCTTTGGTGAAGATGAGAGTAAGGAGAAGATACATTCTTTTTTTTTTTTAATTTATTCATTTTCTACATTAATTCACTATACACCATCACAACACACAAATGAATTTTCCATCCAAAATACACTGTGCATTGGCTCAATCAAGCACATCAACATACATGTTCTCAGCAAATAATTTTC
>NW_006159712.1:2524728-2529897 GCF_000334495.1 Tupaia belangeri chinensis | reverse complement strand
TTGTTTTCGGCGTCGTTTTGCCGCCTGCGGCCGGTGGCCAAGTGCAGGCACATGCCTGGCGGCCACGCACAGGCCCAGCAGCCACGCGCTGGCCCGGAGGCCACACGCCAGCCCCGGAGAGGAAGCGGAACGCGGAGCAGAGCCCGGGCTGCGCAGGCCCAGGGGGCCGCGCAGGGCCCGGGGGGGGGGCCCGCCAAGAAGATACATTCCTTATGTGTTGACTAGGCCAATCACTGCATGAAGCACAATACACAGATAAACTCACAAAATCTTCATGCAGTGTGTTAATGAAGCCATGATATATGTACATTTAACTTGTAAGTGAACCTAAGTATAGGAACTGAACAAATATTAAGGGAGAAGGAGTAAGAGCAGGTGAGAACTTCAAGGTCCTACAGTCCTTCTCAACAAACCGGGACCCACAAATGATGAGGGATGTGACTCTGCCCCATCTTGGCCTCCAGCCCTCATGGGGTGCTCACCGTGGGAGCATTCTGTTGATTTGTGGTTCCAGTGGTCCATGGTATAAAATGGCTCTTATGTATCTTGTTTATGGCAGCTATAACTGTCAATCATTCCAAATATTTTCCATTTTTATCTTCTATACTAACTTTAGAAACAAGCCTCTATATTTTATTATTTATTTTATGTTTTTACCATAGGGAACATACACTTGCCAGAGAGAGACACAGAGACAGAGACAGAGAGAAAGAAGTGAGAACCTCCTTTGGGCGGAGGTGGCCACATCACAATTCCTATTCTCCTCTAGGGATTTTGAGCACATATGCACACACTCCTGGTGTGATTTATAAGCCACTGGCTCCAGGACTCAAACTGTGGTCAGTCATGTGGGAGTCCAGCACTTTCACCATCACACCACCTGCTGGCTTCAACAAGCTTCTTTTTAAAAGATAACTCCACTCAACATTGAATAACCCATTTAACAGGTGGTACAAGAAATTTGCCCAAGGTTTCAAGGCTAGTAGGTGAAATGAGAAGATTTATCCAGGTTCAAGTTCAGGTCTAAATATTGAGTTATTGGAAAAGTCAAGCCACAGTTTTGCACAGAAAAATGTGTTTTAACTTTTCTGATGACCCAATAAGTATGCTAGTATCCACCAAACATTCACATTGACTAAGTTAGCAGGCCTAAGGGTCTATTGAAAGTTCCAAAGAGCAGCCCTTGTTCTTACCTTTACTCTAAATCGCCCCAGATGCCTCATTCTTGGCCAAACTGGTGATCAAGATGTGTACTCCTACTGGATCTTCAAGACCTGGCTCGTGTGATGCCTCTTTGTTGAAGCCTTCCCTGACTTCTGCAGAGGTGATCACTTCCTCTGTACTCTCAAGGGTTTATATCTGCCAGGTTGAAAGGCCTATTATGCTTACACACTTGCCTTCTGAGTAGATTGCATGCACCTTGAGGGTAAAGGGTACATTGAATTTTTCTCAAAAACTCTAGCATAACACATTAACTAGTGAATAGCAGATGTTCAGTAAATTAAATTAAATTGAATTGTCTAATACACAATATGAAAAAAGTCCTGTGGCCCACTCTGGGCTGCTGTGGAGTAGGGTAGAAAAGAGAATTGCTAAAAAAAAGTTTGAATACATCTGTCTTAAAGACTTCCCAGGAATATATAGTCATTTTTGTCAGTCTTGCTTTAGAGAAATGCTTTATCTACACATCCTATGAGCCAGGCATCATTCTAAATTCTTTGCATGCATATGCTATTTAGTTCTTCCAACAACCCTATGAGGTGGATATATAAATATTTTATAAATGAGGCAGCTCAGGCAGGTTCATTAATTTGCCTGAGGCCAAACAGCTAGTAAGAATGGGCCAGGACTCAGAGCTCATGTTCTTTCTGCCTGCCATACTTCCTACTCGTCTGCTAAATTCCTGGCATCACTAAGCCCATATACCCGAGTTCTGTTTTCGAGGGAGAGAGTTCTGGATGACACCCTGAAGGCCTCAGGCTCAAATCTTCCAACAGCCACCTTCACATCTGCCTCATTCTTCTCAATGCAACTAGGGAAGAAAGAGGTTGGAGGGGGAGAATCTAGCAGGGTTGGCTTGTGACTGCCCACCATCCTGCCCAGGCCTTCTCAGGGCCTTGCTTCTGTCTCCCCTATTATTTCCTTAGTCTGACTTGCAATTTTTAAGCGACAGGGAGAATATATTCCAAGATAAAAGAAACAAATTTTCTAAATAGGGAATAATAAAATAAAACAATTGAAAATCAACTGTCAACAGTGGTGTTTCTGGTGTTGGTAGCTTACACCCACACAAAAACCGGGGTGCCTTTTATGGACTTTTGAGTAATTTAAGTGTAGATGCCGCAGGCGATAAATTTCACAAAGGAAAGCCTGTCCATAATTCTGAGTTAATAACAATGGTCAGGCTTTGATGTGGATACAAATGAGGCTGAATGAAGAAAAAGCCACATTCATGGCCTGCTGAGTGTCCGGCCTCTGAAAGAGCAGCTTAAGGAACATAACACACGCTAATGCTGATGGAACAAGCAGGATTCTATCTGCTCAGGACAAAGTCACTTTTGCAGTAATTTAAAATAATGTATTTGCCACACATATACATGTCAATATATAATTTAATTATTTGTTTCACATCTAATTAAAAAGGAACAGTGACCTCTGAGTGACGGATAAGGACCCTGTGTTTTTTTTTTTTTGCTTTGGGAAAAATAGAGCTACCACCAAGGTAACTCATATTTTCAAACACTGCCCGTGGAAGTCAAATTCCTCTCTGGCCTGCTTGCTTGTCTGTAAAATGAGAAAACTGGATAAAACAACACATCGGCCTCCTTCCAGCTCCTGATTATGTTTCCTTTTCCTCCCACCTTGATTCAGAATAGTTCTAGATTCAAATCTCAGCACTGCAAGTTACTTTCACTTTCTAGGTTTCAGATTGTTTTTATCTGTGAAAAGGAAATGAGAATTATCATTATTTTTATTTATTTTATTTACTTATTTATTTATTTACTTATTAGATTTTTGCCATAGGGTGCATGTCCTTGCTGGAGAGAGAAAAAGAGAAGGAAAGTGAGAAATTACTACCCAGGAGGGACAGTCATGTCACAACCCCTTCTCCTCCAGTTTTCTCTTGGGATTTTGGGCACACACATGCACCTTGTGATTTTAAAGCCACTGGGTCAGGAACTTGAACCATGGTTGGCCATGTGGGAGTCCAGCTCCTTAACTTCCATAACACTTGAAGGTCTCAGAAAGTGGTAATTTTTTAAAAAATTAATCTTTAAAATGTTTTTTGTCTTTGGACCAGCAAGTGGCATTATGGCTACATTGCTGGACTCCTATGTAGTAGACAGCGGTTCAAGTCCCGAACCTGGTGGCTTAAACATATGCTGGGCGCGTGTGCGTGTGGGCCCAAGATCCCGAGAGGAGAATGGAGGAGAAGGGACTGGGGCATGGTCATTCCCCCCCACCCCTGGGGATGATTTCTCGCTTTCTATCTCTCTGTCTCTCTCTGTCTTTCTGGCAAGCACACAGGCCCTATAGCAAAAACCTCTGCAAAAAAAAGAAAGAAAAAGTTTTTGACTCAAAAAATATTCAAACACATAAGAAGATAATGTATTTTAAGTATCCACTTATTTTCACGTAGTATATCTGTTTTGTTCTCTTTACTAAACCATTTTAAAGTAAACTATAGACATCAGGACACTTGATTCTTTTTTTCTTTTTCCTTTTTGAGAGGTTTTTGCTATAGGAAATATGCACTCACCAGAAAGACAGAGACAGAGAAAGTGAGAAATCACACACATCCACACGCACACCAGAAGGGATGGCCATGCCGCAATCCCTTCTCCTCCATTCTCCTCTAGAGATCTTGGGCACACAGGCACACCCTGAGTGAGTTTAAGCCACCGAGTCCAGGACTAAAACTGCAGTCACTACATAGGAGTCCAGCAATGTAGCCATTACGGCATCTGTTGGTCCCAAGGACACTTGATTCTTAAATCCTACAGCATTTGTCTCAAAACATTAGGGAATTTTTCCTACATAATGAGGGTACCACTATCACATTTAAAATGAATCATAATTCTCAAATATCTGATATCTACTCTATTTTTGAAATTCCCCAGTTTATTTTATTTCCTCCATGAGAAAAGAAGATAGGCAGAAAGAAATGGGGGTAGGGGGGAGACTGGCACCCACAACATGATCCTCATTCCATGATCCTTCCCACAGCTTCCTCCAGCCAACACCAGGGGCCCGTGTGCATGTGCATGCCCTGTGTGCATAAGGAGACTCCCAGAACATGAACTTGGGAGCCTCCCATATGGCCTCACCACAGTAGACCACCACACCAACCACTTGTCACTGTGGCTGCCCCTCCCCTCCCAAATTTTATTTTACACACTACCTTCCCCACACAAACTTCATTCAAGAGCCATTCATTGAATTTGGTTGTTACAGCTAAGTTTCTTTTTAAAATAAATTTTTAAGGTATAACACATATACCAAAAAAAAGCACTAATCAAAACTGCATGACTTGAAGAATTTTCACTCAGTAAACAGATCTGGAAAACTTCTACCTAGATTAAGAAATGAACAATAAGATAGTCCAGAATCCCTCAGTTCTCTCCTTCATTTACAACCTCCAACTATTCAACATTATCCTGACTTTTAATTCCATAGATTAGTTTTGCCTGTTTTTTAAGGTTTATGTAAATGAAATCAGGTAATATGCATTCTTTTATGTCTGGCTTTTGTCATTCATATTTCTAAGATTTATCACATGGTTATATGAAGCAGTAGTTTGTGTGTAAGTCTGTGTGTGTGTGTGTTGTGTTATTCTCATTTTCATTAGTTGATTTCATCGGATGAATATACCACAATCTATTTATTCTAATGTCTATGAATATTTGGCTTATTTCCATTTGGGGCTATTACAGATACGATACTATGATATAACATTTTGGTGAGTGAGTTTTATAGTGTGTACACCCAGGAGTGGAACTGCTGGGTACTGAGGTATGTCAATGTTCAGCAATACTGCCCTAATTCCAGACTAACTGTATCAATTACTCCTACACTAATATATGATAAATGCAATTGTTTCACATCCTCACTATCACTTGGCACTACAAGAGCTTGCCATTCAGGCAGGTGTGTGGTGTATATCATTAT
>NW_006159712.1:2522104-2524453 GCF_000334495.1 Tupaia belangeri chinensis | reverse complement strand
TACAGACTAATGACATACTAAAGCCACTTTTTATATGATCAATTGCCATTTGGAGATGCACTTCTGTGAATGTCTGCTCAAGCCATTTTTCTACTGGGTTGTATGTCCTTTTCTTATTGATTGGTAGAAGTTCTTATAAATTCTCAATGTAAGTCCTTCATCAATTATATGAACTGCCAATCTCACTACCCACTCTGTGACATGACTCATATAGTAGTGTATTTTGATGAACGAAGATTATTTATTTTAATGGAGTCCAAGATATTTATTTCTTCCCTTATGTTTAGTTGCCTTACTTGCCTTGCTTAAAAAATCTCAACTTCCCCAAGGCCATAAAGATATTCTGTATTAATTTCTATGAGTGTTATTTTATCTTTCATGTTTAAATCTATGATTCACTTGTAACTGATTCTATGAAAGGTAGGAGGTAGGGGTCAAAATCAGTTTTCAGTATAGATATCCCACAACTGCAGAACCATTTATTAGACAAACCATTCATTCCACACTGCTTCAGGAGCCACCTTTGTTAAAAATCAAGTAATCTTCCGTATCTGGGTCTTCAAGACTGTATTGGCTCTTCTTGGTCATTTGCATTTCTATATACATTTTAAAATCATATTTAAAATTTCCACAACAACCTGCTGGCATTTTGATTAGAATTAAATTGAATATATCATCAACTTGGAGGGAATTGGCACCTTGCTATATTGAGTTTTCTGATCCATGAACATAATATATCTCTCCATATACTTGAGTCATTTTTAATCTCTCACTATAGTGTTTGAAATTTTCTGTGTTAAGGTCTTACACATATTGTTTTTGTCTTGCTTTGGTTTTTCTTTTTAATTGCTAGAAAGTGTATGCACTCCTCAGAGAAAGACAGAAAGACAGAAGGGAGAGGAGAAATCACCCCTCAAATAGAGTGAGGTCATAAAACAATCTCTTCTCCATTTCTGCAGCCTACTGGGATTTGGGACATGCACACATACTTGGTGCTTTTTTCTAGCTACCAGGGTCAGGATTCAAACTATAGTCGAGCATGTGAAATCTGCCTCCTTTAACCACTAGGCTATAAGGCTAGTCCTTGCATATCTTTCATCACACTTATTCCTAGGCAATTGATATTTTTAAAAATGTCCTGATGGCTTGTTGCTGTTTATAAAGAAATTATATTGAATTTTTTGATATCCAGTGTCCAGTGGTTCTAAAAAATCTGATAGTTAATTTGTAGTTTATTTTGTATTTTTCATGTACTCAATCGTGTTTCTGCAAATGACATTTATGTGTGTGTGTATATATATATATATAAATTTTAATTTGACAGATGCATGTGTGCTTGACAGAGAGAGAAAGACAAACAGAAAGAATGGAAGAAGGAGAAAGCATCCACCCATGGGACATGATCATGCCACAGTTCCTTCTCTCTCTCTCCATCCTGTCAGGATTGGGGGCACACATGCACATACATCCAACCTGTTTTACAAGCTATTGGGTCTGGGACTCGAACCAATAGTTGGCCATGAGGAATCCAACTTCTTTAACCACCAGGCCATAGTCTGGCTCACCATTTATATTTCTTCTATTCCAATCTTTATATCTATTCTTTTCCCTTAGTTCTTTCTCTATAATTCATCTCTCCCTTTCTTCCTTCCTCTTTCTTTTTTGAGTGGTCAGTTGTGTTATCATCACTAGGATCAGGATTTCTAATACATGGTTGAATAGTAGTCAACATGGCAAATATTCAATTCTTTTGGAAGAGAACTTTAAAATATTTCATTATTAGGGGCCAGCAGTTAGCATAATGGCTATGTCGCTGGACTCCCATGTAGTCGACCGTGGTTCAAGTCCCGGACCCGGTGGCTTAAAACTCATGCCAGGCACGTGTGCGTGCATCCCCAAGATCCCGAAAGGAGAATGGAGAAGGGATTGCGGAGTGGCCATCCCCCCTAGGGGGTGATTTCTCGCTTTCAGGCTCTGTCTCTCTGTCTGTCTGGCAAGTGCACGCGCCCTATGGCAAAAACTTCTAAAAAAAAAAATTCATCATTAATAATAATGTTTATTTGTTGTCGGCTTTTTGGTAAAGAAATTCCATCTTACTCTTTACAGGTCAATTCTTTTAAATCATGGATTAGTGTTGAATTTTATTAAATACTTCTTCTGCATCTATGGAGATAAAATAACTTTTCTCATTCTGTAAAGCTGATAAATTATGTTCTTATTTTTGAAACAACAGAAGTTTATTTCTTGTTCATGTCATAGCAAAATCATATCAGCAGGGACCCAGAATCCTTATATTTTGTGTTTCTACATCGTTTAGGTTTCTAGAGTGCTGTTGATTTAGCCAGCATA
>NW_006159712.1:2495778-2522073 GCF_000334495.1 Tupaia belangeri chinensis | reverse complement strand
GGGAAAGAGCAAGTATGGCAGATCATAGGAAGTGCTTCACTTTCACTCTCACTCCAGCAAATTCTAAAACTGAGTTACATGTTCCCACCAGGGACTTTTGGAAGTGCAGATCACCTCAGTACTTATGCCAAAATCTGTCCAGTCTTTTGGTTGTATGAAACTTATTCTCTGGAATCAGCAGATGGCATTAAGTTATGTCGCTGGACTCCCACATAATCGACCACAGTTCAAGTCCCAGACTCGGCAACTTAAAACTCAAACCAGGCACATGAGCGTGCATATCTAAAATCCAGAGAGAAGAAAGGAGAAGAAGGGATTATGGCATGGCCAATCCCCCTGGGTGGTGATTTCTCGCTTTCTGTCTCTCTGTCTCTGTCTCTCTAATGAGTACACGTGCCCTATAAGAAAAATCTCTCTAATATAAAGAACCATGGTCTCTGGCAGACACCAGAACAAGAGTTCCATGAGAAACATGATGCCTGAATTCTTGAATATCCATAATATTGGTTGTCATCATCTATTTTTTTCTATGTCATCATGTATTTTTTGTTTTTTCTATGCAAAAATGCATCATGACTTTTCTAACAACTTAATAGTCTGCAGTCACTACACATAAATATCAATATGGCTGTACATAAAATCTATGGATCACATTTTATTTGCTTTAAAAGTTATTCATTGTAATTTTGGGATCAGCATGGCCAGCAGTTGGCATAATGGCTATGTCCCTGGAATCTCATGTAGTTGACCACGGTTCAAGCCCCAGACCCGGTGGCTTAAACTCATGCGGGGCATGTGTGCGTGTGTGCCCAAGATCCCGAAAGGAGAATGGAGAAGAAGGGATTGCAGTGTGGCCATCCCCCCTGGGGTGCGATTTCTTGCTTTCTGTCTCTCTGTTTCTCTCTGTCTTTCTGGTGAGCACACACACCCTATAGCAAAAATCTCTCAAAAGAAAAAGTTACTCATTGTAGTTTGGCATAAAGTTTTGGCATCACAAAGTATGCTGAAAAATATTTTTTCTATTCTAAGCCTCTAATTGATTGAATGTGTAAGTTTTTTCCCCCTTTGAAATTCAATGGCTTTATTAGAATTTGTTTGGTTTTGGCCCTCCAGAATATAGTTTTTTCTAAGTGTTCAATGTCCTTTCAGGATAAACATTCAAATTCTTTTATTTAATGAAAATTTTTTGGGAAAGTGTAATCCTCAGTATTAATGGTTTTGTTTTATTTCATTGCTTTAGTTTTCTTCCTCAGAGATTTTTATTACAAGTGTGTTAGAACTTCTTTACCTGACTCATGTATAGGTTCCCCAACTTAGAATGGTTCAACTTATGATTTGTAGACTTTTTCTTTCTTTCTCTCTTTTTTCCTGTAGGGTATGTGCATTTGCCAGAGAAACAGAGAAAGGGGGGAAGTGAGAGGCACCCGCCAGGAGGGATAGCTACGCCACAATCCCTTCTCCTCCAGTCACCTCTTGGGATTTTGGGCACATATACACATATGCCCCGCCTGTTTTTTCAAGCCACCTAGTCTGGGACTCAAACTATGCAGCCATCATGTGGGATCCTGCTGCCCTAACCACATCACTGGCTGGCTGATTCTTAAACTTTCTGAGGGTGCAAAAGCAATGCACATTCAAATAAAAATCATAACCTCATCATTAATCAAAGGACTTAGGACTTAAAATAGTTTAAACTGGGGACTAGTAGATGGTTATGTTGCTAGACTCCCACATAGCTGTGTCCTGGACTCGATGACTTCAAACTTATGCTGGGCATGTATGCGTGTGTGCCCAATCAAGATTCTGAGAGGAGAATGGATGAGAAGGGATTGTGGCATGGCCATTTCCCCTGGGGGGGGGTGATTTCTCACTTTTTGTCTCTTTGTCTCTCTGACAATCGCACATACCATATAGCAAAAAATCTCTCTTAGAAAACGTTTCAACTTGTGACTTTTTTTGACATGATACTTTTAATTTACGAGTTGACTTACAAAGGCTCTAACCCCTTTGTAAGTGGAGGAGAATCTGAATATCAATCACTTTCTCTTAAATTCTTTTTTACCTCTACATTAACTACTTACTGATTTAAAAAATATATATACTCCTTTCATCTACCAGTTCTCTGAAAGCAATCATTATTCATTATATTTGTTTGCTCGTGAATGTTATTTACATTAATATGTATTTATGCATTTTTGGTACAGAAAGTAACAACTTTTGCTAATAATTCTGAAATCAAGCAGGGTTTCTCAAGATCAACTTTTTTTTTTTTTTGTAGTTTTTGCTATGTGGTGCGTTGTGCTTTTTTTGTAGTTTTTGCTATGTGGTGCGTTGTGCTTGTTGGAGAGAGGCAAAGAATGAAAGAAAGAGAAAGTGAGAACTCACTCCCCAGGAGGGATGGGATTGATATTCAGGTGCTCCTCAACTTACAAAGGAGTTATATCCTTTGTAAGTCAACTCATTGTAAGTTAAAAATATCATGTCAAAAAAAATCACAAGTAGAAACTTTTTTTTTTGAGAGATTTTTGCTATATGGTATGTGCACTTGCTGGAGAGACAGAGAGAGACAGAGAGACAGAAAGTGAGAAATCACCCCCCAAGGGGAATGGCCATGCCACAATCCATTCTCCTCTCAGGATTTTAGGCATGTATGCACATATGCTGGGCATGTTTTTTAAACTACCAGTCTGGGATTTGAACCAATGTGTCGGCCATATGGGATTCAGCCACCTTAAACCATCATACCTGTCTACTAGCCTTGAAATCAACTTTTTAAAATAAATGCTTTATATTAGAATGGATTAAGGTTTACATAAAAGTTAAGATCTTATAAAGAGTTCCCATATAACTTATACCTAATATCCTCTATTACTAACATCTTGCATTAATATAGGACATTTCTCACAATTAATAGAGCAAAACTGTCCTATTATTATTCATTGAAATCAATACTTTTAAAAAGATGTCCTTAGTTTTTTACTTATGTCTTTTTTTTCAGTATCCCATCTAAAATACTACATTACATTCAGTCATCACATCTCCTTTAGGTTCCTTCTGGCTGTGACAATCCCCCTGACTTTCCCTGTTTCTGATGAATTGAACAGTTTTGAGGAGAACTACTCAATCAGTCCTGTAGAATATTTTTCAGTGGAGATTTGTCTGATATTATTCTCATGACTAGACTACATTACAGGTTTTAGGGAAGAAGATCACATATATAAAGTGCCATTTTCATCACATCATTTCATTAAATACTTCACTTCTGATATTGACCTTCATGACTTGGGTGAAGTAGGGTATGTAAGATTCCTCCACTGTAGACTACTTTTCCCATTCCCCCCCTTTCATATAGTACCCTTCTGAAGGAAGTCACTATGTGAAGCCCATATTTAAGGAATGAAGAGTAATACTCAACCTCCTAAAGGGCAAAGAACCTATACCACAAATTATTTAGAATTTTTCTGCATAGGAGATTTCTCTTCTCCACACATATTTTATTCATGTAAGTATGGACTCATGGAAATTGTTTTAGACTTTAGTCACAGCTCAGTAGCAATTTATTTATTTGGTTGCTCAAATTGTTCCAGCTTTGGCCATTAAGAGCTTTTACAGTTTGCTCATATGTCCCTTTGACATATTCCCCAAATTAAAGGGTTCATGTCTTACTTTGAGTGTTTACTTTATGGTACAACATATTTCATGTCCCATTCCTAGATGCCTTAATGCTTTGTTATGAGAGAATGATATCAAAAACCATGGTGCTAGGCATATTCATTGCTAGTGCACTGTTACTGCCTCTAGGCCCTCTTGTTGACAGAGGAAGAAAATATTTCTTCATATGCTAGCCCCTGTATTGTCAGTATTTTTGTATTTTGACAATCTTACACATACAGCAGTATCTCACTACTGTTTGATTTGCATTACCCTAAAGAAAAATGATGTTGAATATATTTTCATATGCTTATTTGCTATGTGTATATCTTTGATGAAGTGCCTGCTTGAGATTTTGGGTTTTTTTTCCCCCATTTCTTTCCTTTTTAGGTAGAGAAGGTGCCCTTATTTTCACACTGTGTAGTTTTAAAAGTTATTTGTATATTTATAAATCAATCTTTTATTTGATATACATTTTGCAAATATTTTCTCCTAGTCTGTGGCATGTCTTTTCATTTTCTTGACAGTACCCTCTGCAAAGTAGAAATGTTTAAAGTCTAATTTATTAATTTTTTCCTTTTGTGGACCAGGCTTTGGCCATTGTATCAAAAAACTCATTCTAAAACTCAAGGTCATGTAGATTTTCCTTCATCTTTTCTTCTAGAAGTTTTATAGTTTTACATTCTTCATTTAGGTTTATGGGTTAAATTTTGTAAAAGATGTAAGGTCTATGCCCAGGTTCATTTTTCTACATATGGACAGTCAATTGTCTCAGCACCATTTCTTGAATGTTCTTTTTCCATTGAATTATCTTTGCACCTTTGTCAAAAGTCAGTAGACTATATTTGTATGGGTCTATTTCTGGGCTCTTCATTCTGTTCCATGATTTATGTTTTTATTATTTCACAAATGCCATTTTATCTTGGTTACTGTAACTTTATAGTAAGTCTTGAAATTGGACAGTTAATTCCTATAAATCTGTTTCTTTTCTGCAGTATTGCATTAGTACTGTTTATTATGAAATGACTTTTTTTTTAAAAAAAGTTTTGTCATAGGGCACATAAGCTTGCCAAAGAGAGAGAAAGAGAAAAAGAGAAGGAAAATAAGAAATCATCCCCTGGAAGGGATGGTCATGCCACTATTCCTTGTCTTTCATTCTCCTCTCAGGATTTTGGGCATGCATGCACACGTGCTCAGAATGATTTTCACATCGCCAGGTCTGGGACTCAAACTGCAGTCGACCATTGGCCACCTTAACCACTGGAACCACCTGCTGGCCCCTGAAATGACTTTTCGAAAATTCATTTTTAAGTTCTTCACTCCTCCTTCCAGATCCCACTTTTCTCTAATCATCTAATTTTCAAGTTTTGTTTCATTTTTAAGTTTTGCCATAGAACACATGTACTCACTGGAGAGAGACAGAGAGAGAGAGAAAGTAAGAAATCACCTTTGGGTGGGATGACCACATTGCAATCCCTTCTACTCTGTTCTCCTTTTGGGATTTTGGGCAAGCATGCACACATGCCCAGAGTGAATCTCAAGGCACAGGCTCTGGGACTTGAACTGTGGTTGGCCATGTGGGAGTTCAGCACTTCAACAACTGCACCAGCTGGTCCCTAATTTTAAGTTTTTAAATTCAGATTTATGTTGTTATTTTATAATATATAAAATCCTAAATTCTTATACCTGATTTCAAACTATCCTATTATAGTTTCCATTTATTTTGTGGGGATCTCTTTCTATATGTTTTCATTGTTTCTAGGGAGGTTATTATGCTTCTAATTCATTTTCATTTTTCTTTAAAAACAAAACAAAACAAAAAAGTCTTATGGGGCTGGCCCCATGGCCTAGTGGATGAAGGAGCCAGATTCTATGTGGACAACTATGTGATCTGAATCCCAGCCTTGGTGACTACTTGAAAAATATGCTGAACACATGTGCATACATGACCCAAATCCCAACAGGATGGAAAATGGAGGGAAAAGGACTGTGATTTGATGCTACTCCAGTGGGGGGTAGTTTCTTCCTCTTCCCCTCTCTCTGTCTATGTCTCTCTCTGGCAAGCACATGTGCTCCTAGAAAACGAAAACCAATTTAAAAAAAAAAAAAAAAAAAAAAACACCTTTGTAGGAACTTCGTCCAGAATCTTCTGGTTGTACATTTTTTTAGGTAAATTAAATTTCTCTGTAGTTTTGGAAGCAAGGGTGGGAAATGACCATACTTTTGGCACCAAGACTCTAGAGTTCACGCTTATTTATTTTGTGCAAATAATAAAAAACATAGCCTCAGATTTTCTAAGATCTGACTCTTTCAATGAATTCTAATATTTTTGTTGAAGTATTCTTTCCATTTTGACTCTGTTCTTATCAACTTCTGTCAGGTTTTTACTTACCATTGCTAGGTCTTTCTTAGAAAAAGAGCCTTTTCTGTTTGTTTGTTTGTTTGTTTGTTTGTTTAAAGAGTTTCTAGAGCCAAGAATGCTGAGTATTATCAACAATTATTACATCATGGTCCCTTTGTACTTAGCAGGAATTCCTAAGAGAATGCGTTTCCATTTTTGGCAGCTTTTCTCAGATTGAGCAGTTTTTCTTAAGGAGTACAGATCAGTAACTTCGGGATCTCCTATTCTCAAGGCCGAAGAAATTCAACTGCCTTCCCTCTGCTTTCTCCCACACAGATAAGATATCGTTAATATCTAAAAACTATCTATTGGGGGGTTATTGGGATACTCTGCCAACTAATTTTGTCTCAGATGTTTTCTGTGTCTTGGGCTTTGCTGTCCTAGTTGTTCAGTATGTCTGTATCAAGGGGTGTTTCTAATATTAAACTAACCTTGCCTTGCTCAAGGTTATTAATATTTTCATGTATTCCTTATTTTCATGTATCACTGAATTCACATTGCTAGTATTTTGTTAGAAAATTTGTATAACTATTCACAAACTACATTGGTTTATATATTTTTTGAAATGTCCTTATTGAGTTTTGCTATCAAGAATATGCTGGCCACATGACAAATGTACTTTTTTTCTAAAAAATTAGTTTATGTTCAATTCATATTTATTCTCTCAGATGTTTGTAGAATCCACTGGTGAAGCCATCTTATCCTGGGTTTTTCTTAATGGAATACTTTAAATAAAGACAATTTCTCTGATATAGGAAAAACTCCCTTTCCTTCTTGTTTCTATTTTCAATTTTATTTAACCTTTAAAATCACTGCAATTAAGATATTCAACATCTGCTTCCCATTATTTTAATGTTTGTAATATCCATAGTTATGTCTCCTTTTTTACCCTTCATGTTGGTAAATCAATCTTCTTGCCAATGTCTATAATTCTATCAATTGTTTCAAGAACAAATGTTTGGCATTTTAGAGTTTTCTAATATATTCATTTCTATAATATGTACTTTTATCTTAACAATTTATTTTCTACTTTGTCGTTCTTACCTTAACTTCATTTTCCAAGCTTACTTATTTCTTGCATGAGAGAGAGAAAGACAGGGATCACAAACAGGGTCCCATGTCATGATCCATCCCCAATCCTAGCCAGTTCAGATTATAGATATGCCCCAGCCCCTGCATGCTCAGGGAGGTGGACACTTTAGTCATGATATTTCCTTCTTTTAAAATATATACTACATATTAATATACTGTAAGTTGAATAATATAGCTTAATGACTATACATTTTCCTTTGAGTATGGCTTTGGCTGCAACCCATAAACTGTGATGTACTATATATTTATTATAATAACACTCAGAAAACCATATACTCCAATTTCCACTGGGATGTGGTCTTTAAGTGGAAGGTTACTTATATTACTCAATTGTCAATTACTTTGGAATTCTTAGGACCAGCAGATGGTGTGATGGTTGCATCGCTGGACTCGAATCAACCATGGTTCGAGTCCCAGACCTGACAGCTTGAAACTTATGCCAGGCACATATGTGTGCATGCCCAAAGTCCTGAGAGAAGAATGGAGAAGAAGGGACTGTGGTATAGTCATCTCCCTGGAGGTGATTTCTTACTTTTAGTCTCTGTCTTTCTCTGACTCTCTGGCAGGCACATATGCCCTAAGTGAAAAATCTCTAAAAAAAAAAAAAAAAAAAAATTGGAATTCTCTACTTATTGTTTTCTTATTGCTTTCTTGATTATCTCTGCTGCCAGAGAACATGCTCCATAGAGTTCAATTTGATTTTTGTTGAGACTTACATTCTAGACCAGTATTTGATAAATGTTTCATATGTAAGTAAGTCAGGAATGAGGGCTAGAAATAGCACAACCTGTCAGCAACTTCTTCAGTTGTTAATAGTAAATATATTTTCTCATTCTACATTCCTCCGTCTGTTGGGGACAGACTAAATAAACAAAACCAGATTAAGAGTAGTCAAGATGAATGTCACATATACACCCTTTTGTGTCACACACTGAAAGGCCTTAAGTGAGAGTGCCTATTTAGCTGTGCATACTAGTCTAGCTAACTCTTCCGACTTTCCTCCTGACCAAGCACATCTTCAGTTCACTTGCAACAAAAGGCTGAGACTGTCTAGCTGTTAACTAAGCCTGTTTCCTCTACTTCTCTGAGCACCAAGGTCTATCTTTTCTGCCCTCCCCTACAAGTTTCCTGTGGTGATGTGACTGAGTTCTAGCCCAAGTACATAATACTGGAAGGGATCTTCTTCCAGGACACACCCATGGAAATCTTCCAAGTGCAATTCTTTATGATATTTTCTCTTCTATTGGTTGATGCAGACAAGCATTGGTAACTTTGAAGCAAAGACTTAAAGAGTGACTTAAAGTCAAAGCATAGAAGGAGCTTTGGTCCCTGAGTTTCTACTTAGAGGTGAGGTGCCTTATCAGGAACACTCATACTAGATTTTACATGAATGAGAAGTAAACTTCTACTGTGTTAAGTCACTGAGATTTGAGGGTTTACCTGGTACAGCAGTTAGCATTACCCACCTAATTCTCCAAAGTAGAGAAATTGCCAGGTTTATTCTGCAATTGTAATCCCTTCTGTTCCCCAGACATTCCTGGTATTTTGGCCTTGTTCACCAAGCCAAAGAAAAGAGCCTTTTGCCAGAATATTTCATTGATATTCCCTGGAGTTAAATGGGTATGTGAGAGGCTATTTGCAAGGCCATTGCTAAAGATCACACTTCATCTAATGTCTGTAGCACAGGAGTATGAAAGGAGTGGAGTTTTGATGTCAGACAGATGTAGCTTTGAATCTTGGCTACCCCCTTGACAATTCTTTGGCTTAATCTCCCTGGGCCTCTGTTTCTTCATCTGCAAAATGAGGGTAATAACACCTCATAGGAATTTTGTAGGGCTAAAAGAACAGATAGCATGTAAAACACTGGCATAATTCCTGGTATGTCCAAAAACTCAATCAGTTCATTCCAAACAGCCATGAAATTAACAAATTGAGGATTTTTTTTTTAACCCTTCTAATCAGAAGAGTAGCAAGAGGTGGCCTCTTCGAAAAGGGCTATATATTAATCTTTCTGTGTAATGAATATTTCACATAAAGAAATCAGATTTAACAAATACTTTTATGTTTTCTTTGGCCTAAATAAGGAAAAGAACTTAAGTTGTAAGACACCTGAAAATAAACATGTAAACAGGGACAACAATCACTATTTTTATAACTCTTTTCCCTTGTAAGAAATAAATGTCATATTTTTAAAGCAATGACAGCAGAACATATGCTGAGGTTTGACCCCGAAGGAGAACAATAAATGAAACAGTTCATAGACAAGGAAGGAGTAAAGCATCTTGCTAAATAATACTAATCAACATGAGGGGAAGATCTTCCTTCTCATTGTAGCCCCAGAAGGAATAATTCCACAGGAAAAGATTGGTGTATACACAAACTAACCAGTTGGTGGCAGACACGCCAACTTACTCGAGCCCATCTGTAAATAAGATGGGGCAACAGGACAAGCAAACAGAGCACAGTTCTTCTAGGTAAGCTGGCAGAGCAGTGAGCTGGTGCAGCCTCATCCCCCAACTGCAGAAGGGCTGAAATGTCAGGGCAACCAGGATACAGAGGGAAGCACTGAAGACAGCCGCCCACCAGCATGACTAAGAGCTCCTGAGGACAAGCCCTGCTCAGAAGGCAGAAAGCAAATATCCAGATGTTCAGAGCTGCCAGTTGTGATTAACTGAGGGAAGGTGAAGTTGCCCACTTAAACATCTAAGCAGCCCCCCTCATCAAAGTGACCCAAGAATTTTCTGCAAAAGCATTCATCAACAAAATAAATGGAGGTTCCATCCGTCTCCCATCCCCACTCTTTTTTCTCTCTCTGATTGAGTCAGAACAGTGGCCTATTTTTAAACCACTGGCAATGTATTCTCTCGTGGAAACGTGTGGGCTTCCTGATATAGGCTGATGCTCACTCAGAGGAGACACCAGGCCACTGGAGGCTGTGCCCACTCACCTGTCCTTCCTCTCTCACAGGAGTGGGGCTGAGGAATCTCAGGAAGAAGAGGGCCTGAGGAGCGAGTTTGCTACCCATGCAGAAGAACAGGGCGTCTCTAACTCTGGTTGCCATGACAGGGACAACTAAAACTTCCCTCCTCTTTGAAAAGGAAAGCTGAGGATTGGGTGAAAACCAGCTCTGTGAATAGATACTGAGAGGGAGCTCAAGCCTGAGAAGAAGAAAAACAAATCCTAGATATCAATTCTAGCATTTTCTAAAGAAAAGGAGTTTAAGTGGATCTTGGTATCTCATTAATATTCAACAAATTATGTCTTAAATACAATAGTGAGTATTTTATTAAACATTGAAGACTTCTTTTTAACAAGGTCAAAAGGCCAATTTACACACAAAAAACACATCTCAGGAAAGGAGGATGTACTTACAATCGCTCCAGCTGTTTCAGATCCTGGAAGGCGCCTCTCTCGATGACACTGACCTGGTTGTCTTCCAGATGCCTAGAACCACAGAGACAGCAATGGTCAAGGACAAAGTTGGGCTCAGGGAGCCTACACTGGGCCTCAAATCAAGCAGGGATGGCCCCCAGCCTGACCCCTCCCATGACCCCCCAGGCCCCTCCAACAGGGATCATTGTGGTAGGACAAGATAGCTCACATCTCAGTGTGGTGTCACGGTAACCAGGGTTTCACCGCCTGCACACTTCTACCTGACAGATTGGTTTCCATGCCTCTATTTTAAGAATGTTCTCAGCAAATGTCCCCCCAAGCACTGCAGGATATTGCACAGAAAAGGAAGAGGTAAAAGCTGCTCCTTATAAAAACCACACATATATTCTGCGTCTCTTCTCTCAGAGCTCCCTCCTCCAAGGATTCAAAAATACTTCATTGAAAAGGGCCTTTCCTGCTCACCCTGGTAGAAGGGTAAAGCGATTGTGAGACAGCTGGCTGTGGCTAAGAAAGTCTGGGCCTTGGGACCTTCTCTCATGCAGGGCCTGGCAAATCCCAACCTCATGATGATGGTCCAACTTCCCTACCCCCAGCCACAAGCTTTGCTTACCCCCTAAGTCCTCCAAGCAGGTGATTAAAAATCCTAAACACTTTGTGTAAGTGAGTTTGATTTGTGCATGTGGCATATTCTAAGAACTGAGCATACAATGAAGTATTTGTTTCCCTAACTTATAAAAAATGGCAGCTTAAAATGGATTAACTGAAGAGTAGGAAAGGGGCATGAGGAAGCTGCACAGCCTCCATCTGGAGCTGACCTTGGGCTGGAAATGACGTAGACTGCACTTGGTAGTGGAAAGGGACTTAAGAGATGCAGTTATGATTGAAGGACATTTCTTTGCAAGGTGGTCAGGAAGGGCTATGGGTTCCTCTAGGTCAGGTAGGAGGAGAGGTGCCCTCAAGTTCTTGAAGATGGCAGGAGGAGGAGAAAAGTGGACTTGGGATGCTGGTCTTAATTTCAAATGACCCTTTCATCTCAGTCCTCTATTCCTAAGCATTTCATAACCTCCTGAACTTCTCAGGCTTAAAACTTGGGCCTGTGTGCTTGCTTTTCATATCCTCCTTCCCCACTATGCCTAGGGGGTAAGAAGGTAGAACTTCTGCTCATCATCATACCCCATCCCAGACAGCTGCCTAGCACAGCAGCCACTGAACAAATGCTTAAAAAAATTAATGGAAACCTGAAAATACCTTGGGGTACAGCACCTACTGATTTTGTATCAAGGAAAAGACGAGTCTAGGACTCATGAAGTTTCTGACTACCAGGGTGGGCATTTTGTTTGGGCTCAATGATGTTTTATATTTTTGTGAATTCACTGCGAAGAGTTAAAAATCAGGATATTGGGAACCAGCAGTTAGCGTAATGGCTATGTCGCTGGACTCCCACGTAGTTGACCGCGGTTCGTGTCCCGGACCCGGTGGCTTAAAACTCATGCCGGGCACATGTGCGTGCGTGCCCAAGATCCCGAGAGGAGAATGGAGGAGAAGGGATTGCGGTGTGACCATCCCCCCTGGGGGTGATCTTTCGCTTTCTGTCTCTATGTCTCTCTCTGTTTGTGTGGCGAGCGCATGCGCCCTACAGCGAAAAACCTCTCCAAAACAAACAAACAAACAAAATCAGGATATTATACACATACACAGAGAGAGAGAGAGAATTCCTTTTTAAAAAAATTTTATTTAACTTTATTTATTTACTTTTTTTTTTTTTTAATTTGACCAGAGAGGGACAAAGTGAGAGAGAGACAGAGACAGAGAGAGAGAGCAAATCACCAGGTCTGGGACTTGACCTGGGAGTCACAGCGCCTTTAACTACCACAGCACCTGCCAGCCCCTATTCCTTTTGAAAAATGAGATCTCAGGGACCAGCAATTAGCATAATGGCTATGTCCCTGGACTCCCAGGTAGTCGACCGCAGTTAGAGTCCCGGACCTGGTGGCTTAAACTCACCCAGGCGCGTGTGCGTGCGTGCCCAAGATCCCGAGAGGAGAATGGAGGAGAAGGGATTGCGGCGTGGCCATCCCCCCTGGGGGTGATTTCTCGCTTTTTGTCTCTCTGTTTCTCTCTGTCTGTCTGGCAAGCACACGCGTCCTATAGCAAAAACTTCTCCAAAAAAAAAGAAAGAAAGAAAGAAAAATGAGATTTCATGTTTATCAGTTGGTCCCAAACTGAGTATTGGTTAGTTCAGGGTACCGGACTCCCTAGTTTGCCACAGTCCTTCATCCACTCTGATTCTCATACTTACGTTACTTCTGGCCCTCATAGGCTGCCCTCATAGTTTTCTCACTTAATAGATATGGAAACAATTGAACAGAAAGGGTAAGAGACTTGCCTAAGGAGAAATTATCTGTATGTAAAGTCATAACAGCTTAGGGTCAGCATGTGGCATAGTACTTAAGGCACTGAATTCCCACATGGTAAACCGCAGTTAAAGTCCCAGACCCAGTGACTTGAAACTCACACTGGGTCCGTGTGCATGCGTGCTCAAAATCCTGAGAGGAAAATGGAGGAGAAGGGATTGCAGCGTGGCCATCCCCCCAGGAGTTGATTTCTCGTTTTCTGTATCTGTCTCTACGAGAGTGCACATGCTCTATAGCAAAAGTCTGTCTCAAAAAAAATTAATTAATTAATTAAAATAAAGTAAAATCATATAGCTAATGGGGTGGCTCCTCTAAGTCCCAGTCTGGTGTGTTTTCCAGATTTGGTATAGAATCCCCATTCTGACTTTTCACTAGCTGATAGTGTAAGACCAGGCAAGTTAGTCAATCAATCCCCCTGAGCCTCAGTTTCCTCATTTGTAAAATAGAGAAAATAAAACATTGCATAAATTTTCTCATTTGTAAAATAGAGAAAATAAAACATTGCATAATTTTATGGGAATAAATTAAGCAAATTACCAAGCTCAGAATCTGAAGTACAATTAGAGACTTAATAAATATTTTTTCCCTTCTCTTCTCTTGTTTTCCATTCTGCCATATGGCAAGAAGGGCCTCAGAATGCTAATAGACTCATACTAGTACATCTTGCTAAACAAGGAGCCAGTTCAATACTAGTGACTGAGGTTTGCTCAGCTAGATTTTGACTATCAATCATCCATCTGTCACAAAACTTGCCATCATCATTATCTCCCAATTATAACAAGGACCAACTTTAGGGTAGCTGAGTCTCACACTCCCCTGGGGTTTCTGAAGGAGCCTGACTTGCAGATTCTTAAGATGAATCTTAGTTCTGTACTAATTCATGTAACACTGCTAGCTTCTTTCAAAAAAGGGAGTAGATGAAGTGCAAATATATCTGGATAAGCTATCTTCCCTTCTCTGCCTTGCTCAGGCTATGAAAGAATGACTTTTTATGAAAAAAAGGAGTTTTTTTGCCATAGGATATGTGCACTTGTCAGAGAGCGAGAAAGAGAGACAGAGACAGAAAGCAAGAAATCACCCCCCAGATGGATGACCATGCCACAATCCCTTCTCCTTCATTCTCCTCTCAGGATTTTGAGCATGCATGTACATGTACCTGGTATAAGATTCAAGCTGCCTAGTCCAGGACTTGAACACAGTCAAACACATGGGAGTCCAGCAATGTAACCACTGTGCCATCTACTGGGCCTGGAAAACTGACTTTTACTGGTTTCATCTAGGAGCTTCTTTGATGCCGGTCCTATAGCACAGCAGTTAAGCAATGCACAGGGGAAGCCAGATCCCACACAGCTGACCAGGTTTGAATTCCAGCCCCAGTGACTTGAGAAAATCTGCCAAGCATGTGCTCATGTGCTCAGGGTCCTGACAAGATGGAAAAAGGACTGTAGTATTACCAGTCCCTGCTGGGGGAGAGAGCCCTCACTCTGTCTCCCTCCCTCTCTCTGTGTGTCTAGTGCTCACACATGTGCCAGGGCAGTTTTTAAAAAGAAGCTTCTTTGACCTCTGGCCTCCTATTGGGTTCAACCAATGGGAGTCACCAGAAGGAGAGCAGAGAATGGGACAAGAACACAGTTAGGGATTTGCTCCCTTCCCTCCCTACCAAGTCAGTTCAGGTTGACTGTGTTCTTCTACCTAAGAACACAGGTCCTATCAGCTGGGCTTTGGGAACCATTCTCTGTCACTACTCACATCCAGGGGTCAGTGATGGCTTTCTGTTGACACTAGCGGCTGGGAACGGCACCACCACTTCTTGGTTTCTCTTACCCCTACCTGCACTTTGGTAAACTCTCCACATAGCTCTCTTCATCTTCCCTGAGTGCCACCTCTTTCCTATCAAGACCCTGATGGGCAAAGCAAGTAGGGCCCTCTGGGATCTACTTGCTGGATCTATCAGAGTCCAGCCTTGTACGTGGCACTTAAAGGCTCTAAATAATCACTACTTGATGCATAAAAGAATCAGTGAATGAAGGGGCTATGACCCTCCCATCTAGACTTCTAGGCTACGAGGCAAGCCAGAAACATGCAGGAGAGCCATTGATACCCCCTCATTTAACCGACCAGATGCAGGAAGACAGGCAATCCAGGAAGGGCGGGACACTTCGGGAGCACTGCCTGTGGCTGGTGTCTACTCTGAGTTAAAGGACATGGACTGTGTTCATTTTCAGCTCTTTGGCATTACGGTTTCTTTAGTTTTAGCACTGGATCAGAATCAGAGGTCACCCCCACATGATGATGGCTGAGGCAGAGTTTAACTCTCTTATTAATCCCATTTGGGTAAGAGCTGGCTCCCACACTGTGTGTGCAGCAGAGTTCTCAGACTACTGAGAAAGGGAACTCAACCGATCCCACCAGAAGAGACCTTGTCCGACTCCCACCCCATGGGAGAATGAGCTGTCATGAGCGGTTCTTATGTTTTCTTCTGAATGAATTTCATTCAGGAACACCGCCCCAGAGTGAGATTGAAGTTCCCCAATCTCTATTGTATCTTCTCTGGCCCATTCACCTGCACCATATTAACAGTTGCAATCTCAAATTATTCACGATGATTGTCTCCTTTCTGGCTTTTCTGTAAATTGTAAATAAGAAACAGATACGGAGAAAGTGCCAAGTTGTGATGAGAGCTTTTTGGAAAAGATAGTTGTCTAGGTTACTTAGCTAAAAAAAGAAAAAAAGAAAAAAGATTGAGGGAAAATATGGTTAAATGTCCACTTTATTGGTGCTAGTTAGAAAGCATTTCAGTAGTTCTACCTAGCAGATTCTTTCACAGTAATAAAAGGCCACTTGAATAGGATTGTCTTTGAGTTGATAATAAAGATAATGAAACACAATATATCAACAGAGTCTATAAAGTAGGGGCAAAGGAAGGCTTTTTGGCACTGCTTATCAAAATGAGAAGAATGCACCAATTAACTGAAAAGATAAACTGCAGTCAAAGGAATCCTGTAGACCATCCAGGGGATATTAATATGATCTTTTGTGATTATGTTAAACTTTATATTTGTAGAAAGCAGATATGAAAATTGGAATTTTTACGTCTTTCTGAAGTAATTATAAGAAAATCAAAGTGTTGTTTTTGACTTTGTTAGAAAATGAAGAATTAGGTAAAATTTCTGACTTGTATGAGAGGAAATAACTCACAGGTACAGGAGGAAGAAATGGGGAAAAAAAGAAGAGAGAAGATAAATGAATGTCAGTTTTTCACCTGGCAAGTGGGCAGGATTGAAAAGTTACTGCCTATATTTCTTCAATAAAGATCGCCCTTGGGCCATATGGTGGTACAATGATAATGCCACCGAGCCTACATGGGAAAGTCTCTTCTACACATTCCAGGGCCTCCCTGTAATGCCAGGAGTGTACATGCCCATGATCTGGGGCTGCTAAGGCTACTGTGAAGGACATAACGGATTACAAAGATTATCCTGCTGGGGTACCTCTCTCTGTCTCTCTCTCACAGAAGAAATGAACAAAACTATTTTTTAAAAAATCACCCTAAAACTTGGGGCCAGCAGATGGCATAGTGGTTATTTCACTGGACTCCGACATGGCTGAGCATGGTTCGAGTCCCAGACTCAGCGGCTTAAAACTCACACTGGGTATGAGTGCATGTATGCCCAAGATCCCAGGAAGAGAACAGAGAAAAGACTGTGGCATGGCCATCTTCCCTTGAGGATGATTTCTCACTTTCCCTCTCACTGTCTATCTCTCTCTCTCTCTGGTACGCACACACTCCCTAAGGCAAAAACCTCTAAAATAATAAATGAATAAATATCACCCTAAATCTGAACTATAGAATTATTCCACCCTTTCTTAATTCTCAATTCTGATCTATGCATACTTTGTTGGAGCTTCCAGCCACTTGACAGACCCATGGGTGGTGAGGACAGAAGAAAGACTTGGTACAGGGTGGGTCTTTCCTCTGCAGGTGGTTTTGAAAAGAGTATTTGAGGCCAAGGATGGGAGAACACAGAGGATGGATGGAAGGGCATCTAGCTGGAGGCCCAGCATTCATATCCTTGAAGCACCACACACTGGTGCTCAGAAAAACTCAGGTAAGACCCTGTGTATTGGTGCTGCATTTACAAGATGGGTAGGCCATTACTGCCTTGGTTTTCTACGCTTTCCATGATGCAAATATAAGCAGCATTGCATAGAGTTAGAAAAGCACACACACAAAGTAGCCTGGGTTCTACTGTAGTTCTAGCTACCTTCCATTATCTGCAATGTGGAGTTAGGACTACTTAACCTAGTTGTGCTGCTCTTTCCTTTGCTGCAAACAGGAGTCTATAATAATGCCGACCTCTTATGTTACCCCTACATAACAAACACTCCACTTGGTCCATGGAAAGTACCATGTACTTGTTGTTATCATCATCATTACTGCTAACACTTCTCAATCAGGAAAACAACATTATAAAAGCAATGCATCTCAAGTGGTAGTGAGAATAACCAAAGTATTATATGTGTAACTAGGAGAATTAAGATTTCAACTATTCATTCCCTTTATTACAGAGAATACTGAGGCCCTACAAGGTGCAGTGATTGGCCCAAGGTTACGTGGGCAGTTAATTCTGAGTCAGGATCAGAACTTGGTACTTCCTGTCCTGAGTACAAAATTCTTTCTATTATACAAGACTATTAGTAAAAAGAAGGTGGTGGCTGTAGGTACCAAAACTTTAGCATTATTTCTAGTAACAATTTTTTAGCCAAGTTCCATGACACAAAGCACAAGGCAGTGGCCAAAGCACCCAGGTCTGTAGGCACACGAATGGGTCAAAAGCAACCAGTGTGTAAAGATTTAAAGAGGATCCTTTCACCCATCTTGTACCTCGAAATGTCTTAGACTTTCCGTTGGACAAGCATCACTCATAGACTTAAGGATGGGTAAAAGTGTTCAATATTCAGCAACGAAAACTGATATTTCTTGCTCCCCTATCACATCAATGCCCATCTCAAATTTTGCTACCAGTGTAAGCAGTTCTGGGTGTTCAGCAAGGGTTCTGACACTGTCTGACTTTCTCCCTCCCTCCTCTTCTACTCTTCATTAAATAACAAGATAACTTTGTCCTGATTGCTCTCTTAATGCTCAGACTGGAGAAGAAATTATAATCTCCATGGAAGGAAAGTGTGGTAAGTCAATCTGACATTGCTGTCATCCCAGAAGCTCGGCATAATGATCTATTCATTTATAGCCTTCTGTTTTCCTTGTTACTAGAACTGAGTTCTTCCATTGATCTAGACTGGTCAGCAGCATCCAGACAGAATGTGACACCTGTAAGTACTTGCATACAGTAATGAAGGATTTTCTGTGACAGAATGGTGAATGCCTATTGTTTGGTGCTTCAGGGTGTGATGTGAGGGCAGTGGAACATTTCTACAAGGCTGAAAAGCTGAAAATGAAATGCACTGGAAAATTATCTGCTACTTACAAGACTCGGAGGTTCTTGAGCCCAGCGAAGTCCATCTTAGTGATCCTGGTGATATTATTTCTGTCCAGGTCACTGCAATGGAAAGTAAATTTGGGTTAGATTTTTGCAAGTTACACTTATGGTTTATTCAACCCAGACTGGCTTGGACTGGAGGGACGTTACTTGTCAAGGAGAAGGCAATTCCAATGATTAATGATATCCCTTGAGTAATGCCCAACTAACCTTAAGGATATTGTATGGAATAAGTTATTCATTATGTATGTAGCAGAGCTCTGTTATACTTAACTGCATGGCTTCTGTGGCCCCTTCTTCAGGTAACAAATTTTTCTTTGGAAGTCTCCCCTCCCCCAGTTCTTAGATCATGCCATATAAGTAAGGCTGACCCCTCCCCAGCTCCAGGGAAGAGCACTCACTCCAGAGTGGGCATATAAGCATCTTCAGTCCCTCTGACCACAGAAATTGTTTCAGGCACATGTATAACGACTCAAATTCCCAGCAGCTCTCTCTCCACTTTGGTTTCTAAGCTGCTCAGGGTTGTCAGAAGCCATCATGCCACCACAGAAAGGCTTTCCAGGACCAAAAGATGAAAGGAGACTGACATGAGTGTGTGGATTCACTCATGCCTGAAGTGAGATACTTCCGTATTTTGCAATAACGTGGGCCTGTTACCCCTTTATTTTAGTTTATAACAGTTTAAGTTAGATTTTTTGTCACTTGAAACCAAAAGAACTTTAACCAACTTTGGTACATAGCTAGATATAAAATGAACCTCTCTGTGTTTGTTTGTTGTTTGCTTTCTAGGCTTTTTTCCATAGGACACATGTGCCTACTAATGAGACAGAGAAAGACAGAGAGAGGGGGGAAGTAATAAATCACCCCCCAGGGGAAATGGCCATGCCACAATCCCTACTAGTCCATTCTCCTTTAGGGGTTTTGGGCATGCACACATATACACCAGGCATTTTTTTTCAAGCTGCAGGGTCTGTGACTCAACCCACACAGTTGGCCATGTGAGATCCAGCATTTTAACGACCATACCACCTGCTGGCATCAAAATTTATCTATTTTCGGGAACCAGCAGTTAGCGTAATGGCTATGTCGCTGGACTCCCACGTAGTTGACCACGGTTCGTGTCCCGGACCCGATGGCTTAAAACTCACACCGGGCGTGTGTGTGTGCGTGCCCAAGATCCCGAGAGGAGAATGGAGGAGAAGGGATTGCGGCGTGACCATCCCCCCTGGGGGGTGATTTCTCGCTTTCTGTCTCTATGTCTCTCTCTGTCTGTCTGGCGAGCGCATGTGCCCTACAGTGAAAATCTCTCAAAAAAAAAAAAATTGTCTATTTTCTTAGCTAGTTTTCAAACTCCCTGAAGGCAAAGACCATATCGCATTTAACTTCATAGCCCAACATAGTACAGTATGTGACTGACATAGTAGAGTTAATTATCGCTAGTCTCATACATTAATAACTATGGCAGCTGCATGGATTACTCCTATTTCAATTAATAGACTTAAGTTCCTGAAAATGGGCCCAAGGAGAAGAATCTGCCATGGAAATGCTGGAAGTCTTATGTTAATATTATTTAAGGAGGTGCTGGAAGTCATATGTTGATGGTATTCGGATAAGGGTGGAGAAAGAACCACACATGGTAGAAAACCAGGGTTAGGCAAAACCAAAGACAGGAATTAATGAACATATGCACAGTTATATATATATATATACACACCATGTTCACCAAAATAATCTAAGAATACTAGGCACAAAAACAGGGACCATGAATATGTTATGAATGTCAACGTATGCTGAGCAAATCCCTACATGTTATGCCGTCCTTATGAGAAATTTTCATGGTTTCAATGCAGATCTGTACACCGGTTTTGCTAACTCTGAAACATACATACATTTTAAAAATTTGTCAGAGGGCATGTGTGCTTGCTGGAGAGAGAGGAGAGAAAAAGTGAGAAAGTAACCCCTCCCCCATGGGGCACGGTCACAACGCAATCCCTTCTCCATTCTCTTTCTGGGCACACGTGCACATACACTTGGCATGTTTCTCAAGCTGCCAGGTCCAGGGCTTGAAGCAGTTGGTCATGTAGGATCTAGCTGTTTAACTACCATGCCACGTACTAGCCTAGAATATTTATATATTAAGTGGCCATGTTCCAATGACAGGTCTCCACCACTGAATCCTCTCTTCTTTGGATTTTTCTTAATTGGGTCCTAAATTTTCTATCCCACAATTATGCCTCAGAAAGACTTGTAAGTTCTATTGCTGCATAAAAGGAACAGGGAACAGGGAACAATTTTCAGATACTAGCACTTTGTATGAGAAAAAACATCAAGTTTGTGGAAAGATTATTATCCTGATGTCAGAAATAATACAGAATTCAGCCAGCCATGGTGGCATAGCAGTAATGCAGCACTTTGCTAAAGTCACGAGGGAAGGTCCTGGTTCACATCCCAAGGGCTCCCTGAGCACACCAGGGGCCTGTGTGAGCACCAGTGATTCTGGCTGGCTAAGGCTGGAGTGGACTGTGGTCTGAAGACACTGTTGCATGCCTGTGGGTGTTGAAGTTGGGAAGAAATAAATAAAACTTATAAGAAAAAAAAAAAAGAAATAGTGCTGAAATAAAAATCAAGTGAGTTGTTGAGCAGCCTCCTTTCTCATCAGTTTTCCGTAACCTGAGACAGCCATCTGTGTGGTTTCTGAACTAGCCTATGAGGGCCAAGAGCAGGATCTATACTTCTCAGACTGTGTGAATGCTGGTAAAGGAAGAGCAGGAGACCACAAGGAAATGAAGGGCTGCCCGCGGGGACTGCAGACCAGCAGACACACAGGACTCTGCGGGCGCTCCTAATCATGGCAAGCACTCTTCTTGTCTCCCATCTGAACTGGGATGGATGCTTGGGGACCTTGAAAACTGCGAATATGACAATGCAACTAAGGATTTAATTACCAGGACACAGCGTGGTGCCTCAGCAACTTGTGCTAGTGGCTGCAGCACTAATATTTTCAATTAATATTTATTATGTGAAGGGGCACACGATGTGCTGTTGAAATGCCGAAGACGCGACAGGGTGGGTTGAGGGTGGGGGTGGTACCATGGTCGGCCCAGGCACAGAGACAGTGCTTGGGAACCCGAGCTTCAGAGGCAAGCGTCCTGAGTTTGAACCCCTGCCCTGTACTTACTGAGTGGCCTGAGGGCAGTGCACTCCATCTCTGAAGCTCAGTTTCTCCATTTACAAAATGACAAGGACAATCTTGACCTCAAGAGTTTTCATGAGGTTAAATGAAATGGTGCATACACAGCATTTAGCCAACACTTGGTACTACTCAGCCATGGCTGCTATTATGCTGCGATTAGTTCAAGTGCTCCTCTCCCCCAGCCTCCACTCTGAAATCTTGGTTTCCCAAGAGAAGTTGACTATTCCGTTCCCCAAAGCTGGTGACTCAGAAGAGTCCCTGGATACGTAAGAGACTTTTTATTGGTGTGCTATCTCCCTACAGGTGAAAAGAGGGGTACCTTTCATGGCCAATAAATTGAGTGACAGCACCAAGAGCTACCCCTCGCACTGTCTCTCCCTCACAGCATTCCTGTGACACCAATTTCCATGGTATCTGGGTGCAGAGTGATGCAGAGAGCCGGGGGGTGGGGGGTGGGGTGGGGGGAGGAGCTCTCTCCTTCAACTGAACTCAGCTGTCTGTCTCTGTCCCCACATCACATTGCCAGGGAGAAGGCCGGGGAACACATGACTTTGAAGTGATGAAAGTCTGGTTAAAAGTCTGTCCAAACTCCCTCCCCTCAGCCTCAGCTGAGTTTGCACACGTTACTTAAGCTCTCTGAGCCTTCATGCTCTGTAACCCTTATCTACTTGCAAGGACCACAGAACCATGAGGAACACATAGCCTAGGCTTTAAACATTCCTGACTATACATAGAAGTTAAAACTGATACTGAGGAGAGGCTGCTCTGCCCATCTGCAAGCTCTGTTGTTCTGCTCAGGCTCCTCTGGATTTGGGCAAAACTTCACCCTTCTCTCTGTGGGAATTGGAATATGTTGGCCCAGGAAGAGTTTGCAACCATTAGCGAGCAATGTGGTCCCATGTAGGGCATTCGTAAATGGGGCAGCAATGACAGTGCCTAGATGTGGGGAAGGAGTGTGTGGAGGTTTCAAAAGAAATCTGCAGTTTCTTTCCTGAACACACTTGCCATCAAGAAGTAAGAGTGTGTGCCTATGTCCTTGGAACCTGAGTAGGCCTCTGAGATAGCCTGGAAAACCCAGATCACAGCAGATGCTGCAGAACTTCTGAGGTTAGGTTAGGGGAGGCAATAACAGGGTCTCTCTATCTCCCCATCTCTCTCTCAGCACTTGCATCAGAGCCTTGCGCTGCCATTATAAAAACAAACAAACAAAAAACAGACCCAAAAGCTCCATGTTGCTGAGACGATGAGAAAAGATCAGAGAAAGAATGAGAGACGGAAGAGAAAATGGAGGAAGAAAGGAAGAAAAAAAGGGAAGAGGAGGAGGAAGGAGGGAGAGGAGAAAGAGAGAGAAGATGCCAGAGGCGCCCGGGCCTGGCTCCAGTCTGGCCTGGAAACCAGATACATTAAGTGCAGACACTCCTGAGACTCTAGACTCAGCCACTACCTGACTATACCTTAGAAATCCTGAGCCCACCTAACCCACTCTTGAAATCCTGACCCACAGGGATAATACTAAAAGTTTCTGAAGTACTTAAGAGTTTTGCACATTGGGCCAACTGGTAGTGTGATGGTTGAGGCAGCTAGATCCCACATAGCTGACTGCAGTTCGAGCCCTGAACCAGGTAGCTTAGAAAATACAGCAGGGATCAGCAGATGGCCTAATGGTTACATAGCTGGACTACCACATATTCGACTGTGGTTCGAGTCCTGGACCCAGCAGATTAAACTCACACCATGCCAGTATGCATGCATGCCCAAGATCCTGAGAGGAGAATGAAGGAGAAGGAACTGCAACGTGGCCATCCCCCTTGGGGGATAATTTATCCCTTCCTGTCTCTCTGGTGAACATCCTATAGAAAAAAATCTCCCTAAAAAAAAAAAAAAAAGAAGAAGAAGAAGAAAGAAAACACACTGGATGCGTTTGTGTGCATGCCCAAGATCTCAACAGGAGAATGGAGAAGGGATTGCTGTATGGCCATCTCCTCAGGGGATGCTTTCTCATTTTTCTCATCCCCCCCACCCCCCGCCTTCTCCCATAAGTACATATGCCCTATAGCAAATGACAAAAATAAAAAATAAATAAAAAAGAATGTTGTGTGTTAAGGGATGATTCATTTTGGAACAATAGAGTAGTAGAAAGGAGGAGAAAGCCATCTTCTGAATACTTAGTTTACCATTAACAATGGAACCCCATTCTCATATCTCTCAATGGCAAATCCTTTTGAGACTTGCCTGCCACCCTTGAGACCTCCAACACTATTAAATAAGACCCAGGAAGACTTACAAAGGCCAAAAGCACCCATGTCATTCTGGAAATGAAGTGAGATCTGGCCCTTTTCTCAGGCTAGAAAGAGTAAAACACTGCATACTTCGGAATCCTCCCCCATCCCAAGTGAGGCTAAGGATATCACAGGAATCACTATGGTATTACATTACGAACTACAATAATGATTACCATTCACTGATTCTTTTTTTTTTTTTTGGAGAGGTTTTCTCTATAGGGTGCGTGCGCTCGCCAGACAGACAGAGAGAGACAGAGAGACAGAAAGCGAGAAATCTCTCCCCCAGGGGGGGATGGTCACACCGCAATCCCTTCTCCATTCTCCTCTCAGGATCTTGGGCACGCACGCACGCACGCCCAGCATGAGTTTTAAGCCACCAGGTACGGGACACGAACCACGGTAGACTACGTGGGAGTCCAGCACATAGCCATTATACTAACTGCTGGTTCCCCCATTCACTGACTCTTGTGGCAGACTGGCAAATCGTCCACCAACCATTATTCCTGTCTTGAGCACACAGGAAGACTACATTTCACAGCTTTCCTTGCATATAAGTGCAACTGTGTGACTAAGTGCTCATCAATATTACATGGGCAAAAGTAATATATGCTTTCTTCAGGCTGGAGCTATAAAACTTCTATGTCAATCCACATTCTTTCTCTTTCCTCATCTTGGCTGGATTCAGTAGCTAGTGGAGAACTCCAAGGCAAATAGAAGTTCCGAGTCTGAATTCCTAAATGACCAGAGACTTCTCCATTTTTGCTTCCACATTTACACACATTAGATTCAGACATGTTCAAGAAGTAACTCATGGGAACCAGCAGTTAGCGTAATGGCTATGTCACTGGACTCCCATGTGGTTGACTGTGGTTCGCGTCCTGGACCCGGTGGCTTAAAACTCACACCGGGCGCATGTGCGTGCGTGCCCAAGATCCTGAGAGGAGAATGGAGGAGAAGGGATTGCGGCATGACCATCCTCCCTGGGGGGTGATTTCTCGCTTTCTGTCTCTCTGTCTCTCTCTGTCTGTCTGGCGAGCGCACGCGCCCTATAGCGAAAACCTCTCCAAAAAAAAAAAAAAAAAAAAAGTAACTCATGAGCCACTGAAATTTGGGAACTATCTATTATAGATTTCTATGTTGACAAATGCCGTATCTTTGAGTCAGTAGTCTTCTATCTTTTTTTGCAACAGTTCTAAAAGGTAGGTATTCTTATTTTTTAAGAGAGATTTTTGCTATAGGGTGCGTGCACTTGCCAAAAAGACAGAGAGACAGAAATCACCTCCTCTGCAGGGATGGCCACGCTGCAATCCCTTCTCCTCCATTCTCCTCTTGGGATTTTGGGCACACACGCACATATGCCCAGCGTGAGTTTTAAGTCGCCAGGTCTAGGATTTGAACCATAGTCGACTACATGGGAGTCTGGCAATGTAACTATTACACCATCTGCTGAACTCCTGGAGGTATTATTATTATTTTCCTTCAACAGATAAAGATACTGCAGATCAGCCTTCATAAGAACTGACATTTCTCAGCCTGTACTATGTAGCAGGCCCTGTACCTAGGCCCTTGTGTTCATTATCTCTAATCTAGACCACAATCATATGTGGCAAGTACTACCATTACTCCATTTTCACATGAGGAGGCTGACGCTTGGCCTGCCCCACTCTCATCCTAGCTTCACCAATAAAGAAACTTGCCACAAGGGCCCACACCAGTGAGTGACCAGGCTAGGATTTGAACTCAGATTCTCTGAATGCAGAAGACACGCTTTTACCCAAAAGCCTCCACATCATGCTGCCCATCTACCACTACAGTGGTAGGCCATTTCTACTGTGTCAGATTATCTATCGAACCAAACAAACAAAAAAAAAGGCATACATAAATGCACAAATACATAAATAGTACAGGAGAGAATGTCCATGCCCATGTCCTAAAGAAAGCAAAATGCAAAGGCACGCTCCTAGTAACATGGCTGCTCCACAATCCAGTCAAGATGGCACTCTTCCTGTTTGGACAGTGGGAGTGCTGAGCCCCTCTGCGAACTGAAGGGGAAAATGCTTTCTTGCTGTTTTGGCCCATGTCTGGTTTCCACTATGTTGCTTATCATCTGCCATGTTGCCTCCATAAACAGGCATCGCCATAGTAACCTCCTGCATTATTTTTTTCCACCCAAATCAGTGAATCATAAAGTTATGCTGACTTGGAGCTTTGTGGTATTTTCACATCTGTTTGACCCCTTGGGTGGGGCAGCGAGGAAGAGGAATTCAGAACAACAATGGAAAAAATGAGACAAAAATGACATTTTCTAGGACAAACCGCTGTCCTTATCTTGGCACATGTATATTCATACCCTTCCTTGTATTCATTCTGC
>NW_006159712.1:2481155-2495760 GCF_000334495.1 Tupaia belangeri chinensis | reverse complement strand
CCTGCAAACTGTTCTTTTTGTTGTGGCTCATCTGGGAAGGGGGTGTCCTGAATAGCCATCCCAAATGAAATAGCATAGGGTGGAGAAATGGCTCCAATTGTAAACCCTGAAGACATGGATTTGAATCCTTGCTTCTTTATTTCTTAGCTGTGTGGCTTAGGGTAGCGAAAGACACTTAACTTTACTGAGACCCAGTTACTGTCGTGGTGGTTGTGACTTTTGTAAAATATGACCCTAAATACCAGCTCTATAGGGTTACCATTAAACTAAACAGATAAAGAATGTGAGGAAGTACTTTCTAAATTGCATTCAGAGAGGTTAATTTTTCACCCACTGCCAACAATTTGTAGAAAAGATGCAATGGTGTAGGTCAGGATGGATTTCAAAAAATCTGTTTATCTGATAGATGATCTGATGGAGAACATACCATTGTCTCAGAGAAGACCTTTCAGAGTACCTGCTCTGGTATCACAAGTGCTGCCTTCTAGGCTGCAGAAAAGGAGTCCGGGGCTCCACAAGAAGTGATATTGTTGGGGCAGTTGTATTCTGTAGTAGTTCCCTGTTACAGGGATTAGCAGGTAACACATGTTGGGTACAGTGTCTATGGGATACTTATGAGGGTAAGAGGCTGGACTATATGACTTATATGGTCCTATCAATTTTGAGAGCTAATATTTTAGGAACCCATAACCAAATGAATATTAAAAAAAAATAAACAAAAGCAGAGGGGGCCAGCAGGTGGCATAGTGGTTGAAGTGCTGGACTCCCACGTGGACAACCGCAATTTGAGACTGGATATCACACCAGGCACATGTGCATGTGTGCCAAAAATTCTGAGAAGAAACTGGAGGAGAAGGGAGTGTAGTGTGGCCATCCCCCCTGGAGGGTTATTTCTCTTTCTCTAAGTCTTTCTGGCAAGTACACAAACCCTATAGCAAAAATCTCTCTAAATAAATAAAATAAAATAAAATAAAATAAAATAAAATAAAATATAAAATAAAAGCAGATGAGTTGGTCCTCACCTCAGGGGGCTTGGAGTAAAGCAAGGAGACAGACTAAGACTCATGAGATATTTCGAGAACAATGTAAGAATATGCAAAATTAAATACTAAGAGAAAGGGTCTAAATAATGTGGGGGAAGGGGCAGAGAGTAGGAGCTTTAAGATCAGGAACTCAAGGAAAACCTGGTGCAGGAGATGGGAAGGGAGTGACTGGGATGGCACAGGTGATGGTGGGTATCACAGAGAAGTGAAGGGGCTGAGGACAAGGGCAGGAAGCTCCTGAACAAGTCAACAGATGGTGTGATGCGCCCACATTCCAGATCCATAGGATGATTGGGAGGACTCCTGCTCAGGAAAGGGGTGGGAGGAGCCAGAATAAGGTGTGAAGGGGGCTTTGGCCTCAGATTCCTTTATTTACTCTCTAAGCTTCTCCACTCTGGGTGGGTGCCCTTCATAAGCTACATCCCAGAGCTGGCTCCTGGGCTTTTCCCCTTCCTTGTGAGTGAAGAGAAGGTGGGAGGATGGAGCAGACTGAGGACAGGCCATTTGTTTTCCCACTTCCCTTCCTGAGAGCTCACTCAGGTCTGCGAATTTGGCCACCACTGTCTCAGCCCTCTTCATGACTTTCCTTTTCCTGGTTCCAGGTACTTTGCCTCCTCTCATCTCTTCTGGCTTTGAGAAGGAACCTACTCCATTGCTTCTAGACTTGGGTTCTACAATATCCCTTAGGGTTTCCCTGAACCATACCCATACCCCTGAAAAAGTCCATGGTGAATCAGCCCTGCTTGAATAATCCTAATTTGAGTTTTTCCCGTTTTCTGTTTCTTGCTGATTTATCATCCTGTCAATGAATATGTCTTGCCATTAAGTTTCAGGAGCTATGCTAACTCCTGGAATATAGCTGTAAACAGGGCATGGCCCCTACCCTCAAAGAAGTCAGAGTTTTGTGGAAAAGAAAGAAATAAAGGGACAAGTACCATATACTGTGATAAGCACTGTAGACGGCAGGTTCACAAACCTTTCTTTAAGGGATCAGATGGCAAATAATTTGGATTTGGCCCAGAGGCTAAAGTTCATGGTCTCCTGCTCCATACTATGCTAGCGGCATAAACAAAAGCTCACAGAAACGTATGGACAGAGGAGAACTGAGTAATGGGCATGAAGGGATTGGGGAAGTTTCCAGGAAAAGGTGGTATCTAGTTGAATCCTCAAGAACGAGTTGGCCATATCCAGGTTGGCATGGTAACATGTGAGAGAAAGAGAAAGGATTCCAGGTAAAAAAGACAGCTCGTAAAGAGCCCCGAGGCAATGGCTTAGGAAATTGCAGGCAGATTTGTTTGGCTGCTAGACATGTTGTGAGAGGAAGCGATCCATCCTTCCTTTCTTCTTTCCTTCTTTCTTTCACTTCTTTCTTTTTTCCCTCCCATCCTTCCTTCCTTTCTTCCCTTAGTCTGCTCTCCCATACTTCTTTTTTCCTAAAACAAACGTTTATTAATTACCTACTCTAGATCTGGCACAATGTTTGTAGCTAAGACCAGAGTGTGAAACAACAAAGAAATTCCTTTTAGGGAACTCTTACTCCCTTGCCGAGTGCAGCAGACAGATCCTGTGTGGTACTGCCAAGAGCACCACCTTCCCTGCTCCTTGAGTGTGGGCAGGACTGAGAGACTGCTTTTAATCCACGCAATACTGCAGAGGTAATGGGATGTCACCTCTGTAACACATTACATATGATTGCTGTACTTGTCCACCTGTGATGAACATGCAGCCCCCCCCTTAGGAGGCCCACACGAGAAGAAGCTGAGGGCTGCCTTCACCAACTACCAAGTAGGATCTGAGGATGACCAACAATAATCTGACACCCTCCATCTAATAAGCTTTGAGGAACTGAATTCTGCCAACATCCTAGAGAGCATGGGAGGAGATCCTTCCCCAGTTGAGCCTTGAGACACATATAGTCTCAGCCAACACCTTGATTGCAGCCTTGTGAACCCTGAAGCAGATAATTCATCTAACCATTAGATCATTATGCAGCAGTAGAAAACTAACACAATGGAAAATGATCAACCACAAATGAACAAAGGGAATACAGATTACAGTAAGGAAACAACCAAGAAATAGCCTCAGGGTGAGGCAAGGAGAAGAAAGATGAAGTGAGAGAAAATGTAGGCACTGCCTATTTCGGGTGATGAAGAGAGACTTCTCTTGGACGGTGATATTTGATCTGAGACCAGAAAGAAAAGAGAAAGCCAGTTGAGAAAGGCTGAAAGGAAAAGTTCCCAGATGGAGGGCCCTAAAAGCAAAGGTCCTAGAGGGAGAGTATTCAGCTGCCTTAAGCCACAAAAAGAAGGTCGAGGTAAATGTAGCAAGGTGGCACCAAAGGAGATCCCAGAGGCAGGTGGCATTTAAACTATGGGGCTAACAACATGCCTCCAGTAGTCAGAACCACAGAAGGGCCAAGCAGAGAAATGACTGATATAACAGCCATCGCCCTTTTTCCTGACATCTATCCTACCCCCTGCAACCAGATTAATCCCCCCCAAATGCCGACTGCAGTGTGCAGGTCCACAGCATTGCAGTCAGTGGTTCTTGCTATCCTTAGCTTGGCTCATTTAATTCTTCCTTCTTTATAACCACAGATATTCGTTGAACACCCATCAGGTCCAGGAACTATGTTGGGCACTCTAAAGACACAGATGTTCCTATTTATTTACTGATTTCAAAAGCCTTCATTATCCTTTCTCCATCCAAATCCTACTGCCATGTTATGAGTTGACTTGCAAGCCCAAAGCTATGCTGAAGCCCTAATCCTGCTATTGAGGAAGTGACCTTGTTGGGAACATGGCCTTTGCAGAGGTAATCATTAAAGTGAGAGCATTAGGGCAGTCCCTAATCCAATGTGATTAGCTCTTTACAGGTAGAAGAGACAGATATACAGGGAGAACACCATGTGACCACAAAGGCAGAGATGGGAGCAATGCAATAGCAAACCAAGGAACCCTGACTACTGGCCACCCTACCTGTAGCTAGAATAAACAAGGAGGGAGTCTCCCTACAAAGTTCCTAAGGATCATGGAGCCGCTAATACCTCAACTTCAGATTTCTAGATTCTGGAAACATGAAAGAATCAATGCTGTTGTTTTAAGGCACCCAGTTTGTGGGTCATTGGGAAAGTCGTGATGTATTTTTGTATAGAAAAACAGAAAAATACCTCATGAGTTTCCCCAAAACCTGATACTTTGTCATGGCAACCCTAGGAAATGGATACACTCCTTTCCAGGCCCCAGTATATCTCTGTAAACTTCTCAACTACTCCATTCTACACTGGAAGGTCTCTCTCCTCCCTGAACTCCAGAACTTCGGAATCATTTAGCCTCTGCACAACTCATTTGATCTTTCATCACATTTCATTCTACTTTGTGTATTATTGCCTATTTCCTGTTTGTTTGCCTTTCTCCCAAAGGACTATAAAGAGTATACTCCTCACACTTCCTCCAGACACCTTGGATGAAGTAAAAACCCTTGGAGACACTTGGGAAAATGTAGACTAGTTTTCTTGGGATGGTGAGGCAAAGTGTTGTTACTGCTTTTTGGGTAACATTTCACATTTTGCTTCTCAATATTGTTAATTCTTTCTGAAGTAAATATGTAGTACTCATGCTCTTCCTATCCCCAACGCAAGCACTATAAAATGTGGTCCAGGTGACCTAAGAATCTCTCTATAACTAAAGTGATCAGGCAGAGCTAAAGTCACTCAATATTCTGGAAATCTGGCCATCTGGCCAAAGGAAGATGTTCCTTGAAAGCCCAAGTTCTCAGAAGTTATTCAGATTGTCCTGTTGTTCGTCTTTCTTTCTCTCTCTCCCTCCCTCCCTCTCTTTCTTTCTTTCTTTCTTTCTTTCTTTCTTTCTTTCTTTCTTTCTTCCTTCCTTTCCTTTCCTTTCCTTTCCTTTCCTTTCCTTTCCTTTCCTTTCCTTTCCTTTCCTTTCCTTTTCTTTTCTTTTCTTTTCTTTTCTTTTCTTTCTTCTTTTTAGCCCAAAGGACCTAATGCCATCCATCCACCTACCCTGATGAAAGAAAACAACAGCATATGTTTTTCTTTTGAGAGGTTTTTGCTATAGGGAGCATACGCTTGCCAGAAAGATAGAGAGAGACAGAGAGATAGAAAGAGAGAAATCACTCCCCAGCGGCCATACCACAACTCCTCCTCCATTCTCTTCTCGGGATCTTGGGCATGCACGCACATGCACCTGGCATGAGTTTAAGCCACCAGGTCCATGACTCGAACCGTGGTTGACTACCTGGGAGTGCAGCGACATAGCCATTATGCCAACTGCTGGTCCCATTTCTCTCTCTCTCTCTCTCTCTCTCTCTCTCTATCTGTCTGTCTCTCTCTCTGTTTTCAACAGCATGTTTTAAGACTGCAAATTTCACATTTTTCCAGGTCCCAGGCAGCCATGTTTTCCTGTGGATCATCCTCATAGGGCTCCCATCTCACACTTTAACTCTCCAAACTCACACAACAGGAGGCATTACTAATTATTCTCTGATTTTTGCACTTCATTCTCATCAGTTACATAACCACATACAAGTTTAAAAACACATACATGCATTTAGGAAAGAAATGACTAAATATGATTTTAAAAACTGGCTTCACACTACCTCAGTAATGTGGGAACCAAGTCTCCCTGGGCTAAATTTTTGCCTTGGCAAAACTCTTGCATATATAATTTTACACCTGCAAAGGCTTGCAGCCAGCCCTGTGCAGAGAGCTACCTGAAGGGAGAAGAATGGGCCAGAGGGGCAACCCTGATGGTTGGATCTGGTTGTGGAGAGGACTCTACTAAAAGGAGGGTGAGTATGGGGTTTCCAGTCTTTCTCCATAGGCAGCAGGAGGGCTCCTCACTCCTACTGCCACAGTTTGAATGTCTCATTCAAAACTCATGTTGATTGTGACAATATTAGAGATGGGACCTTTAAGAGGTGATCAGGTCATAAGGGCTCTGCTCCAGTGAATCATGAGAGCTGGTTAATTACCTAGGAGTGAGCTTCAGACAGGGAGGATTAACTCAAGTCCCACTCACTCTTGCCCTCATATGTAGTCTCTTGTTCTTCCATCTTCTGCCATGAGATCATGCAGCTGAAGGTCCTTACCAGATGACACCAGCCTGTTCTTGGACTTCCCAGCCTCCAGAACCATGAGCCAACTAAATTTCTATAGTTTATAAATTACCCAGTCCGTGGTATTCTATTATAGCAGCACGGATAGACTAAGACATCTGTCTTGCTCATTTCAGCTTTACGCTCCAGCAACGGGTTTATTAGGACTACAACTATCTCTTTGCTAGGCACAGTAGAGTAGAACTTGCAAACTGGTAGCCCACAGACAAATTCTAGCTTATAAATGATATTTACTCTGGTTCTCACTGTGATTTTTCACATGTGCAGTTAACTGCCAATTTGGGGGCATTTCATATACAAATCCAGAATTTTGGCTTGTCTCCAAAATCAGATGATCAGATAATGGCGAGCCTTCATGGCCACTATAAGATGAATGAGGCATATGTTCCACAATTCACCAGTGCACTTGGTCTGCACTCCTCTCTCACTTATGTTACCTTGTTAGTCCTCACAGGCATTTGAGTTTGAGATCTCTGTTACCCAACATAATGCTTGAAAAAGCAGGCCCTGGAACCAAACAGCCTGGGCTCAGATCTTACCAGCTAGTAGAAGACATTAGTCAGTCAGGCAAGTTACTTATCCCATTCTTACTTGTTTTAACATGTTTAGAATAGGTAAAATTACAATTCCTACCTCCCAGGACATTATGAGGTTAAATGAGATGATACATATTACGTGATTCTTGCCCAGAGCTGGTCACACCCTAAGTATTCAAGAAGTAACTATATTATTCATTCGCTGATTATTAGGCAAACATGTGTGTAAGGAAGAAGCGGAAAGTGTTGACAGGACCTCAGTGCTTAACTAACACTGAAGCGGAATCTGGTCTAATCCACAGTCATTCCCCTAGACCTCCTTTGTGCACCCATGGCACATTCTTCAATGAAGTATCAGCAGACAAAGCTCTCCCTTCATAACATACCCAAGACATCCCAGTCAACACTCTCAGAAATAAATAACCCTTTCTAAATTCCTCCTATGATGATTTAAGGCAACTTACTGTTTTCTACGCAATAATGGAAACTATTTTCCAATATTGTTTAGATTAATTTGGACTATCAATCCCTTCATGTTCCTCTTTATCATGTCCAGAAATCTTCCAAGTACTTGTCAGAAGATCTGATTGAGAACACTACTTTTGAGAGCATGTGATAAAATGGCTCCTCAAATTGCTGAGAGTCAGGAAACAAAAATCCCAAAAGAGCCTGTAGTCAGCCCTTAGAAATATGGCAAGAAATGAAGGTAACATAGTATGGTGGGAATGCTATGTGTTCACCAAACTTTTTCATTTTTCTCGTAGGCAAACAGCAAGATTAAATTTCCTACACCCTTTGTTTCTAAGTGGGACCATGTGACACTGATTTCTGATTAAAGGAATGTGGATGGAAGTAATCTATGCTATTTCCAGGCAAAACCATAAAACATCCCACACAGTATTATACCCTCTTTTCTTGTCTTCCTGAAATGAAAAGGCCATGTGTCAAAAATGGTGGTGTCCCAAGGTTGGAAGGAGCCTGGGTTCCTGAGCGAAGCATAAGCCACTCATCACTACCCAGACCGACTGTACTAGACTATAAGATGAGGAGAAGGAAGCAATACGGTTTCATTGTGCTTTGTATACTGATACATCTGAGTTTATTTGTTCCTGTAGCACAGCCTTGTCTATGCTGATGGTACACCGGGAAATATGGTACATTGGGAAGGACTGGTCTAAAAGTTAGGCATCCATAATCTTTCTCCACCATCATCTTTTAACTCATAATATGACCTTGTAAAAGTTACCTTCTCTGAGACCAGCAGATGGCATAATGGTTATGTCGCTGGACTCCCGCGTAGTTGCCCATGGTTCGAGTCCCAGACCCGGCAGCTTACAAACAATGGGTTTGTATGCAAGCATGCCCAGAATCCCAGAGAAGACTGGAGGAGAAGGGACTGTGGTGTTGCCATTCCCACTTGGGGGTGATTTCTCACGTTCTGTCTCTGTCTCTATGGAGAGAGAATGCAAAGACCCTATAGCAAAGATACCTTTCTCTCTCTTCTTTAACATACATACATACATAAATTCATTCATTCATTCATTCATTCATTCATTCATTTAGACCAGACATTCTCCATCTTTAAAATGAGAAAAATAAACTGACCCACTGGGGTCATGATCTATAATTGTCACTAGCTTTGAATTCCATAAACATACATTAAAAGATGCTTTTTAATTTTTTTTTAAAGGTCACCTAACTCCTGGCTAACATAGGTACAATCCTGTGGCCAGCCTATATTAGGGTCTAAATAAATACCTGATGAATGAATGAATAATTATTATACAATAGCCAACAAGTATTGAGTATTTACTATGTGCCAAGGTGCACACTAAGCACTTTGCATTCAGAATCTTTTTAGATCCTTACACCAACCTATGAGGTCCATGCTATTACCAGTTTCATTTTATCAATGAATAAATGGAGGCACAGGGAAATTAAAACCCTTATATTCAAGCAGTCAGGTATTAGTGCCTATAAACTTAGCAATGAAATTATAAGAAATAGAGTCCTGAAGAGTAAAAGACAAATTGAAATGATCCATTAAGAAAATTTTACTAGCATACCTAAAATTTTAGCTAAACTAATAAACTCCCACTTCTTGGGAGTCAGGGTCATATATTATTTATGTTTGGACCCCCAGGCCTCAGCACAATGCCTGACACATAAAAGACCCAAATAAATGTCTGTAGAAGGACTGAATGATCTGATCTGAACTTGAGCTCTTTATCAACACTTTAGCTGACCTACATTTGCCCTTCACTGACAATGGCTTAATATCCAAAGTCACTATCACTATTCCATTTATGCCAGCAAATCTGAGCATCAGAACTTGAATGACCACATAATTTATTATCCAAACTTGAATACCTCTATAAGTTAAAGAGGATGCCATTAATTATTATAGCACAAAATTAGGCAGCAATTGGGGGTATCTTGAGGATACTGATACATCTGAGTTACTCTAACCACAGTCATATGACAAAGGAAATACTTGCAAGGGGGCTTTGTTCTTAAGGAGCCAACCTTCCAGTCCACGTGGTCTACAGACCATGTCTAAGCCTATGGCCATTTGCATGAGGCATAGTGGTTAAGTATCATTCTCTGAATGGTGCTCCAAGTCCGAACAACCACAGAGCTCTTACCCTATTAACTTTTAATATAGGTGTGGTAATCGCTTAAAAAAAATAAAACAGGAAGGAGCAGCCCAAGGAATGCAATGATTGCTGCAGGAATATAAACATGGATTGCACTGGAGTAGACTATATACTTTGTATAAACACTAATAAAGTGAGTTCAGGCTGAGCTGTGACTTTAAAGGAAATTCTTCCCCATAAACATGTCCTGCCATGCCCTAATAATGCTTTAATTTGATGCACATTTGGGAAGGATGATGCGAAGTAATCACAGAATAATGTTAAGGTCTGTTGCAAAGGAGGAGGGGAGAATGTGATGCAACTTGGAGCTTCTTTCCCTTTCTTGTCTTCCTGAAATGAAAAGGCCATGTGTCAAAAATGGTGGTGTCCCAAGGTTGGAAGGAGCCTGGGTTCCTGAGCGAAGCATAAGCCACTCATCACTACCCAGACCGACTGTACTAGACTATAAGATGAGGAGAAGGAAGCAATACGGTTTCATTGTGCTTTGTATACTGATACATCTGAGTTTATTTGTTCCTGTAGCACAGCCTTGTCTATGCTGATGGTACACCGGGAAATATGGTACATTGGGAAGGACTGGTCTAAAAGTTAGGCATCCATAATCTTTCTCCACCATCATCTTTTAACTCATAATATGACCTTGTAAAAGTTACCTTCTCTGAGACCAGCAGATGGCATAATGGTTATGTCGCTGGACTCCCGCGTAGTTGCCCATGGTTCGAGTCCCAGACCCGGCAGCTTACAAACAATGGGTTTGTATGCAAGCATGCCCAGAATCCCAGAGAAGACTGGAGGAGAAGGGACTGTGGTGTTGCCATTCCCACTTGGGGGTGATTTCTCACGTTCTGTCTCTGTCTCTATGGAGAGAGAATGCAAAGACCCTATAGCAAAGATACCTTTCTCTCTCTTCTTTAACATACATACATACATAAATTCATTCATTCATTCATTCATTCATTCATTCATTTAGACCAGACAGGGACAGTGAGAGAGAGAGAGAGAGAGAGGGGAAGTGTGAAAGCAAGCCGCCAGGTCTGGGACTCAAACCGTGGTTGGCCATGTTGGAGTCCAAAATCTCTCTTAAAAAAAAAAAAAAAAGTGAACTTCTCCATCTTTAAAATGAGAAAAATAAACTGACCCACTGGGGTCATGATCTATAATTGTCACTAGCTTTGAATTCCATAAACATACATTAAAAGATGCTTTTTAATTTTTTTTTAAAGGTCACCTAACTCCTAGCTAACATAGGTACAATCCTGTGGCCAGCCTATATTAGGGTCTAAATAAATACCTGATGAATGAATGAATAATTATTATACAATAGCCAACAAGTATTGAGTATTTACTATGTGCCAAGGTGCACACTAAGCACTTTGCATTCAGAATCTTTTTAGATCCTTACACCAACCTATGAGGTCCATGCTATTACCAGTTTCATTTTATCAATGAATAAATGGAGGCACAGGGAAATTAAAACCCTTATATTCAAGCAGTCAGGTATTAGTGCCTATAAACTTAGCAATGAAATTATAAGAAATAGAGTCCTGAAGAGTAAAAGACAAATTGAAATGATCCATTAAGAAAATTTTACTAGCATACCTAAAATTTTAGCTAAACTAATAAACTCCCACTTCTTGGGAGTCAGGGTCATATATTATTTATGTTTGGACCCCCAGGCCTCAGCACAATGCCTGACACATAAAAGACCCAAATAAATGTCTGTAGAAGGACTGAATGATCTGATCTGAACTTGAGCTCTTTATCAACACTTTAGCTGACCTACATTTGCCCTTCACTGACAATGGCTTAATATCCAAAGTCACTATCACTATTCCATTTATGCCAGCAAATCTGAGCATCAGAACTTGAATGACCACATAATTTATTATCCAAACTTGAATACCTCTATAAGTTAAAGAGGATGCCATTAATTATTATAGCACAAAATTAGGCAGCAATTGGGGGTATCTTGAGGATACTGATACATCTGAGTTACTCTAACCACAGTCATATGACAAAGGAAATACTTGCAAGGGGGCTTTGTTCTTAAGGAGCCAACCTTCCAGTCCACGTGGTCTACAGACCATGTCTAAGCCTATGGCCATTTGCATGAGGCATAGTGGTTAAGTATCATTCTCTGAATGGTGCTCCAAGTCCGAACAACCACAGAGCTCTTACCCTATTAACTTTTAATATAGGTGTGGTAATCGCTTAAAAAAAATAAAACAGGAAGGAGCAGCCCAAGGAATGCAATGATTGCTGCAGGAATATAAACATGGATTGCACTGGAGTAGACTATATACTTTGTATAAACACTAATAAAGTGAGTTCAGGCTGAGCTGTGACTTTAAAGGAAATTCTTCCCCATAAACATGTCCTGCCATGCCCTAATAATGCTTTAATTTGATGCACATTTGGGAAGGATGATGCGAAGTAATCACAGAATAATGTTAAGGTCTGTTGCAAAGGAGGAGGGGAGAATGTGATGCAACTTGGAGCTAACACCATCCACCAGAAAGCTGGCTTCGTTGCTCATTTCACACATGGAGGGAATTTGCCGAGTGACATGCAGGAAATCTGAGACAGGTCTCTACAGGTTCAAAACAAGAAAATTCTGGGTGACATCTGATGGCGCCACATAAGACCTCTGGTTAGTTCATTTCTGGCCTGCTTTGCCTTCCTGGAGACAGTGAAAGTGGCTCCCACTTGCAATGTTGACTGTCTACTTTCTAGTCCAAAGCTCTTCCAATTTCAGCAAGACTATGAGTACCCAGAAGGCAGAAAACCCTTCTTACACATCTGAGCTTCACCAGATGGACACAGCCCCCACCCCTGCAGAAGGGCATAGTCAACGATGACTAGGCAGTAGCCGTAGCATCAGGGCTGCAGCCCATGTCATAACTTACTAATTGTATGCTTTGCACAAACCAACCTTCCCATCCACAAAATGGATCAATAGTACTTGCTGAACCTCAGAAGGCTTTTGAGATGATCCAATGCTGTAATGTAAGAGAAGAGGTTTTATAAATTAAAAAAAAAAGAGTTGTAAAATCACGCTGGGCGTGTGTGTGCGTGTGTGTGTGTGTGTGTGTGTGTGTGTGAAAAATCCCGAGAGGAGGGCCTAGCAGTTAACGTAATGGCTATGTCGCTGGACTTCCATGTAGTCAACTGCGGTTTGCGTCCTGGACCCGGTAGTTTAAAACTCATGCCGGCACATGTGCATGCTTGCCCAAGATCCTGAGAGGAGAATGGAGGAGAAGGGACTGTGGTGTGGCCATCGCCCCTGGGGTGTGATTTCTCGCTTTCTGTCTCTCTGTCTTTCTCTGTCTGTCTGGCGAGCGCACGCACCCTATAGCAAAAACCTTTCCAGGAAAAAAAAAAATCCCGAGAGGAAAATGGAGAAGGGACTACAGCATGGCTCTCCCCCCCCACCAGGGGAGTGATTTCTTCCCTTCTGGTGATCGCAAATGCCCTATAGCAAAAACCTTAATTAAAAAAAAAAAGTTGCAAAAATGTAGGAGTTATTACCACTAGGATACTATAAAAATGATGATGATTAATTAATGAAAATAATAGTTTTGCCATAGATTGAGTTCTTATGATATATCAGGTGCTGTTCATCTCCTTTGAGTTCTCACAGCAGTTGTATTGATATAAGATGATACTACAAGCTGTGTATTCCTATCTGAAATGCTTGGGACCAAAAGTGTTTCAGATTTGGGCTTTGTTGGGGGGGAGGGGATATTTGCATTTACATAATGGTATATCTTGGGGATGGGGCCAAGTCTAAACACAGAATTCATTTATGTTCCATATAAAAGCCTTATACACATAGTCTGAAGGTAATCTTATACAATTTCTTTTTGTATTGCATCATTTTAACTACAACCTATCATATCAGGTCAGGTGTAGAATTTTCTACTTGTCACATCATGTTGACACTCTAAACGTTTTAGATTTTGGATCATTATAGATTTTAGATTTTTGGATTAGGAATATTCAACTTGCATTATTATCACCATAATAGTATGCTATTATAAAAACTAAAATTAACTTTTATGGACAACTGAAGCCCAGAGAGGTTAAGTAACTTGCCCCAATTTATGCATCTTCTAGATGCTACCCACAGAGCAATGATCTGGGCTGGGCTGCTGCTCTTTGCTCCTAAGCTCTCAGGGAACTGAAAGCACCCACTCTCTCTCCTTTATTAGTCTGTGAGCAATGAGGGCAAAGGCTATACGAGAGCCCCCCTCTATATCTCCAGAACCCAGTGAAGGGTTGGGGAGTTAAAGCTTTTGGAGCAAATGACTGCAATTCCCTCTCTGCCTAGCAACTCCACTAGTATGCTAACTCTTGTCCACACACAAGAGTGCCTGGCCAAATACTCAGCTAATGGTGATTTTCATACGGGTACCCAGCACTGGACTCCTCAAACCTCTACAGTTCTCCACCTTTACCAAGACACGAGGCTCCAGCCTGATGCCCCCCGGCCACCTGGAAATGTAGCCCAAACAGCAACTCCATCCAGAGAGGTCCCCTGCACTCACCAGGCTCATCACAAGCACCATGACTTTGCCAAGGCAAGTCTCCATCTGTAATGCCTACTCCTATGGGTCAAAATGAACTGCAGCTTTGAGGAAGCCTGGCTGAGATGTGGAGACCCACTTCTGTAAAGTGATGAAGAAGAATTGGAAAGGGAGAGGATGTCTTTATATGAGAAAGTGGGGCCAGGGTAGGCACACCAATCCTGTTTAGGCAAGAGCCACTCTCTCCCATCTGCCATTGCCAAATGACAAGGCACAGGAATTAGGCAAGGAGGGAGAAGGATGCATCGATTCTCCAAACAGTCCTTAATGTCCAGACCCAAGGAAGGCAAACCTCCTTTCATCATCCATGAAACCATATCTTACTTATTATGACAATTTTTAAAACTTTCCTGATTATTCCTTTGAGAATCCAATTTGTTTCCTTTGTAAAGAGGAAACAATTCTCTTCTAAGTTTGGGAGGTGGGGACATTCTATTTATCTTGAGGGAGAAATCTGTTTCCTATTAGGAATCACGTTCTGTAGGTCTATTTGTGAAGAACAAATCTATACTTTATGTAGAAAAAAAAGAAAGCTCTCTTACTCTCTGCCAAGTATCCATAAAGACCCACAAAGTGGGGGCATGGGTTTTTTTTTTTTTTGGGGGGGGAACCTTTCTCCTTCCCCCTCCTTGTTGGAGAAATTG
>NW_006159712.1:2478951-2481071 GCF_000334495.1 Tupaia belangeri chinensis | reverse complement strand
TTTTTTTTTTTTGGGGGGGGGGGAACCATGCTGCCTTCCCAGTCATTGTGGCGAAGATTGGATTTCTATCCCTTGCTTTGAAAAAGGAAACTACTCATTGTGTGAAAACCAGCAGTATGTCCAAGGCATCCAGCACACCTGAGAAAGTCCACCCCAGAGTATTTCATTCGATCCGCATTTATAGATGGCAGCTGAGTGCCAGGATGGAGCTGGATTTTGGGAAGGCACAGATTAAAATAAAAGCATAATCCTCTAAATCCCAGCACTCTGGGGCAGGGGTCAGGAATCTACCACCTACAGGCCCAGTGGAACCACTGCTTGTTTCTGCACAAACCAGGAGCTAAGAATAGCTTTTATATTTTTAAGTGGTTGAAAAAAAATCAAAAGGATAATATTTCGTGACACATAAAAATTCCATGAAATTCAAATTTCAGTATCCATAAATACACTGTTCTTGGAACACAGCCACACGCGTTCATTTACGTTGTCTGTGGCTGCTCTCGCTCTATATGGGCAGTTGAATAGTTGCAACTAATACTCTATGGTCCCCAGAGCCTAATTATCAACCGTGTGGCCCTATGCACAAAATGTTTGCTGACCTCTGATCAACAGGAAGAATAAGAACCACAATGACAAGAGCACGGCCGGTAAAACAGAATGGGTTATGGATGTGCACACGCGGGGCGGACTGCAGCCTATTCTGCACCTGGTAGACAGTGGCAGCATGAATCTGGGGAAGCTGTTTAAACTCTCTGTGTCTCCGTTTCCTATATGTAAAGTGAAGGTAATCTGTAAAGTGGCTGTTCTCGTCCTTCAGTTAGGTAGAGAATTAAGCATGTTTATGTGTATTAAGTGGATGGAAACACGCCTAGTCCAAAAGTGCTTAATGTCTGTTTTTATTATTACCAGCATCACTGTCTGCATAACTCCAGGGGGCGCTGTTCAGAAATAAACAGTGAAAATGGCACTTCTGGAGCATATAACATGAGTGGTATGCACCAGGAATTCAGCAACATGGTGGCCTTAAATACAGCTAATACTACAATGGTGGCCACACAGAGATGTGAGGATGCTGGGGGTTGAGGGCGGGAGCAGGCAGGTATTCCAGATGAGGTGGCAAATCCCAGATTTTTACTGCCACATTATTCACTGTTCCATTATGAAAGAGACCCAAAAGAACAACTTCAAATGAGCTATGGGGCATTTCAGTTCAGACCCCAATCCCTACACCCACCTTTCTTCCAGCTCACGCCCCTACTCAGCCATCCTGAGACAGGTTTCCAACACCCATCCCCAGGATTACACCTTGCTCCTGGTCCCTCAAACTCCCAGACTGTGGGCTATTTTAAGCCTAAATTGAAGACTCCTCCCTCCTGAATGGCTGCAATTTCAGTCTGTGGTTTGTTTACTCTTGACGTGGCTTGGGGCCATGGTGCATGGGGTGCTGGAAAGGGGTAGATTGTCTTAGGAAGGATACAAGGGGTTTTGTAGGAACTAGCTCAGTGCAACACACTTTTTGTGGAAAAATAACCACATGGATACATGGATGGACAAATAAAAAGAAAACAGTGAGAGAACTCTATATAGCTGGAGATAGATGTTAAAAATAGCACTATGTTAAAAGCAAAATAGCATTAAAAACTATGTAGAGCTCTAAACCCCAGAGAAGGGGACTTGCCACTCTTGTTTCATGAGCCTGTCTGTTGTGCTTCTTCTTCAGTCTCATGAAGGAAGGGCCCTAGAGGCTAATACAGGTTTCCTGATTTGCAGAAACCCTCCATGGACCTATCACTCTTGGTAGAATTTGGGATGCAGAGAACACAGGCAAGGCTTACAGGACTTCTCTCCCCCTGGGGAGATCTGGGTCCATAGTCTATTGATGGGCAATGAGCATAGACCTAGTGCAAGCAGGCAGAAAAGGCCATAGGGAGGCCAGAAATAGATATAGCAGGGGCAGGTGTGGTGGTGCATGCAGGCAGAAGTCCACCAAGCTCTCACTCAGTGTCAACAATTTCTGCCTAAGCAGTGCCTGAGCTAGGCACTGGAAACATGGACAAAGGGGACTCAGAATCCCCCTTCAACACTTCTCTCTGCCCCTCATTTTTTTTTTTTTTTTTTTT
>NW_006159712.1:2472497-2478459 GCF_000334495.1 Tupaia belangeri chinensis | reverse complement strand
GGACTCAAAATCCCCCTTCAACCCTTCCCCCTGCCCCTCATTTTTTTTTTTTTTTTTTTTGCTTTTAACAGAAAGAAAGAGAGAAATGAACCTTCATGTCATATTTGGAGGGCGGAGTCACCATAGTTTCTTCCTGTCTCATTTGCAAACTAACCACAGGCCTCCACTCTGACCCACCAGCCCAGGTTAACTCCAGTTTGCCTACTTTCACTCTGGAAACTCTCAGCAGCTTGCTCAATGTTGGCTGCTTAAGCAGCTGCTGTAGGTGGAGCTGGCTCCAGAAAAGTGCATCTCCACGGTCACCAGTCTGTTTGGGGATCTGAGTTTTGAGACCTGTACACAGACATGAGCCCACAACCAGTCAGCTGGGACTTCACTGCCCAAAGTGGCTTGAAGTGCATGTCACACTGGCTGCCCACAATTGAATTCCACCATATAGACAGTGTTTTGTTTATCAAAGAATTTTTTAATGCCTTTTGGCTGGACATATGGTTCCCCAGTTCACCATGATCCTTATTACTCCCTATGATTTCACAGGAGCCCAATTTACACATTTATAGTACCTGTCTGGCCCTGGTAGATAATTGGATTTGACTCCAGGCTTTATAATTATGGCATGTTTTCCCACCTAGTGCAAGAGCTCTATCAGGAAAGAAACCAAGTCTCTGAATCAGTTTTTGCAGTGGTGTCCAGCCCAGTGCCTTGCCTGAAGCTATGCTCAAACTACAGTGGGTGACAGGAATATACTGAGGTGACCGTGTTTCTCACTCGCAGCTTCCAAGGCTGTATGAGGAAAGGGACAAGAAAAGAAGGGGACAGGAATTGCTCCCCCAATCATCTCTCTGTGTGACTCGATTCTGCAGGTCTGAAGCAGATCACAGCTCCCAGGATGAAGAGACGGAGACAGCCATAGGTGAGCCAAATCCTGGCTCCAATAAAATTGAGAGCAGCCGGCACTTCTGAACACTCTAGTCCTCCGGGACTTGGGCTGAGTGCACACGGGTAAGCACCAGTCCTTTCCCCTTTCTCTTCTTGTCATGCTTAATTACACCAGGATTGTGCTGAGTCAAGAAACCTGCTGGGGTAGGGGCCCAAGCACGACCTTTCCCATTGCTCTCAGCCAGCTCGTGGGTTTCAAGTAGCCGTGTGTGTTTCCACCAAGAAACCCAAGAATAAACTCAGCACCAGTGCACATGGTGCCAAATGCTAAGCCCCACACTCAGCCCCTAGGAGGACGGCCCTTTCTGATCTGAGAGAACAAAAAGGCCTTGCAACAGCCATACCACCTGCATTAAGCCCACCACCCCCTACCTTTAGCCTTGAAACAGAGCCCCTTGTCTTGGAATGTGACAGTCAGCACTCAGCCAAAGGCAGCTGCAAGAAAGGGAGACGGCATCCCTGATGATCTCCAGCACCCTCTGGCTTTGCCAAGTTTCTACCCGAGCCTTGACTTCTAGGCCCTACACCTCCTCTCAAAGTCAGGGAGAAAAGCTCACTCTGTTCCACTCAAGAGAAGCAGGAGCTCCCCACTTATCTGCATGTGTGTGCATGCCTATGGACACACATGCACAGTCATGTGTGCACACAGCCCTCTGCAAATGCCCAAGGGAAAATCACATACCCAAGTGCTCCAGGCCAAGGTTCTCAACCGGGCTGCACATTAGAATCACCCAGGTGAGCTTTAAAAATCTTGTTGTACAAGCCATATTCCATAAACCAGAAACTCTGGGGATAGATATTATTTTAAAGCCCCTAGGTGATTTCAGTGTGTAGTATAGATTGAGAACAACTGTTGATGGTGAATTGCAAGGCCCAGAAAATTCCATCCACTAACTTACGTTATGAAGCTGAAGTCCTAAGCTAGAACTGGGCTCAAGATATCAGGTAAACCCTCAGGTTTGTTAGCCACAAAGCTATGGAGACTAGTAGTAGTCATATGACAAAGACTATCAAACAACAATGTGTATTGAGCTTCTTCTAAGCATCTAGAGATTTCTCAAGAGCTATATTCCTAGAATTCAGCTGGTTTGGTGTTTGGGTCTTAGTGAGGTTAGCCTCTGAGTCAACCAACAAAACCAGCTAATATTTACTCAACACACAGTGTGTGGAAGCCTCTGCACCAGGTGCTTAGGAATACAGTATGAAATTCCTGACTCCAAGGAGCTTAAACCTTAAATGGCAAAGCCTAAGAATTTGCACATTGAGATATAAAAACACAATATGGTACATATAGGAGGAATGACTATATGGCTGAATGATTCAAAATAACAAATACATATAAGCAACCACTCAGTACTAGGCACTATGTAATGGTAGAGGAGCAACAAAGGCAAGAATTCTGTCTTCACAGGGCACAGACCAGAGAGCAGTGATCCCTGAACTGGGGTCCCCACAGCAGCAGTAGCATCACCTGAAAACTTGCTAGAAACACACATTAGTAAGAGTCTCATCCCAACCTGCCAAGTCACAGCCTCTGGGGATGGGCTAGCCAGCCTGTGTTTTAATAAGCCCTCCAGGTGATTTAGGGGCCTGCTCAAGCTGGAAACTACTAATAAAGAAGACTAATCAATGCTACAGAAGTTGGAAAAAAGGAAGATATCTCCTTGGTCTAGGGTTGATGAATGCCTTGCACATTTGAATCCTGGCTCTGATACTTACATTTTGGGGGGATCTAAAGCAATTACTTTAACCTCCTTGTACATCTGTTTTGTGGACTGTAAAGTGGTAATAAGCAGTAAATGGCAATGAAGCCCAACATGTGGAGTACACAGGATAATGTGTAAAAATCACTAATTCAGTGCCTGGGGCTTAGTCAGCACCCAGTGAATAATCTCCAACACTAGCAATCAGGGTGCAAGGGAGCTGTTAATCAAATAAATAGTGAATGAATGCAGGAAAGAATGAACTAATTAATGCATGATGGATGGAGACTAGATTGGGCAAGCCTAGGAAGGCAACATTCTCCATGCAAATGGGGAGATGTTCACAACAGGACGAGGGCTTCTGAGACTGAGTGATCAGAACAGATCTTCATGGCTCAGCCTCCCAATTGACTCAAAAGAAGGCTTCCTTGCCCATGCACCCAGTATGTTGGACATGCATGTGGGTTCTGGAGTCAGACTGTCTTTGTTCAAATCGTAGTTAGGTGGTCTTAGTGAGTCATTTAACCTAATTAATCCTCAGTTTTTCTTCTCAAAAATGGGTATCATAATAGTACCAACATCACAGGACTGTGTGAGAATTAAACATGATAATGTATATAAATCAGTTTAATGCTATAAATATAGTAAATGACCTATAAATGTTAGTTCTCTCAAGACATGCAGTTGGGTGCTATCTTAATCTCCACTAAATTATTCCTGGCTGGGATGTTTCAAACCATCCAGCATCAGTGTGCTATAATGCCACATCCAATTAACATAAAATGGTTGTTTGGTTTCTTCATAATATCAGTACCAGTAAGTATGGGGCAGCTGCTTACATGCCAGTTGTAAGTGGTTCTCACGTATAGGTGCCGTACACATGAACCCTGGGGCATAGGTGTCAGTGTACCCATTTTACAGCCGAGATAATTGAGGTTTAGTTTATCATCAAAGCTATATAACTAACAGGGGTTAAATGAGATTCAAATTCAGCCCTAATTCTAAAACCCACAGTCTTTCTACTGCTGTAAAATCACCCAGCCTTCCTTCAGAAGATGCCTAAAGTCATTTCCAAATGGGGTTCACCTAGCCACAGTGTCAGAGGGTCAGATACTTTTGTGATGTCACTGTGTCATGCAAAGTGTTAGAAGGGAACAGTGTGGTTCACAGCTGAGTTTGGAAGAGGGAAGTCACAGATTTGCTAGAGATAAGATGGTGGACCCTGAAGGAGATCAGGCTCTTGGATTCTAAAACTGCTCCCCACTTGTCAGTGACTGAGTGTGTATGTTTATGTGCATGTCTGTGTGTTGGTGGCAAGGACTGGGAGAGGATGGAGCAAAGTCTTTCCTTCCCAATCTAAAAATAATGCGCTAAGTCTAAACTCACCGGGGAACAATTGAATGCAACATAAAATTCACATCAGCTTTTAGAAACTGTTTTCTCCAGGACCAGAAGATGGAGTAATGGTTATGTTGCTGGACTTCCAAATGGACGACTGCAGTTCGAGTCCCAGACTGGAGGCTTGAAACTCACACCAGGCACTTGTGTGTGCATGCCCAAGATCCCAAATGAAGAGTTGGAGAAGAAGGGACTGTGGCATGGCCATCCCCCTGGGGGGTGATTTCTCACTTTCTGTCTCTGTCTCTGGCAACCGCATATGCCTAGTGTGTGTGTGTGTCTGTGTGTGTGTGTGTATATATATATATATACACACATATCTTCAAAACAAAACAAAAAAATTCTCTCTTAAAAAGAAAAAAAAAGAAACCATTTTCTTCTTCTAAAGAAGCATTTTGGGGGGCCAGCAGGTAGTGTGGTGATTAACGTTCTGGTCTCCCTCATGGCCGATCATGGTTCAAGTCCCAGACCTAGTAGCTTGCATTCTTATTCTCTCTCTCTCTCTCTTTCTCTCTCTGTCTCGCTCTAGTGAGTGCATGTACCCTATAGAAAATTTAAAAATAATAATAATAAATAAAAATTAAATAATTCTTTAAGAAAAAAAGGTATTTGGACCATGAAACAACCCAGCAAGACAAGCCTCTTTTGTCCCCTCCCAGGACTACATCTTTAAAGACCAAATTGTTATTTTCTTCCTCCTCCCAGATATCAACTGTGACTATGATCATAGCCCAGGAGATCTGTAGACCCATAATATTTCTTCCTGAGGATTTAAACTGTGCTGGACATAAATAGAGAAAAATGTGGCTGGCCTCCTGTCCTTCCTTGAGAGCTTCTAACAGAGTCTGAGAGCCCATTATCAACTTGGACTTCCTCTGCACCCTTTGCTTCAGTTGACCCAAAGAGTCACCTGATGCTCTCAGCTGGAACAATGAGGACACATCCTAGTTCCGATAACAATTACTAGCAATTCACTTTCCCCCAAATCCTCCGTTTACCTACAAGGAGGCAAGTTACCTCTAGCTGACCCCACCTGCCAAAAATATTACTGCATTTTCATATTTATCATCTTTGTGTTCCACAGTTGCCATGGCAGTAAAATTTACACTCAACAGCTTCACTGCCATTTTCAACTACAAATAGAATTATTATATTTCCAGTTTGACTCAGGAAAAAAAAAAATGTGCACCTACTCTAGGCCAGGCTTTGTGCTAAGCAGGTAAGACCTAGGTGAAGAGGTAAAAAAAGAAAGGGACCTTACAAGAGAAAACTCCTTTACAAAGCAGACTTTAAGTTTCTCTCAAGATGAATTTTTCTTGAGTTGTGGTAAAATGTATATACATATATATAACAAAATTTTCCATTTTTGCTATTTTTAAATGCACAGTTCAGTGACATTAAATATATTCACAATGTTGTACAACCAACAGCATCCATTTCCAAAACTGTTTTATCACCCTGAATAGAATCTCTGTACCAATTCGCACTGACTCTCTGTTCTCCCTTCTCCCAACCCCTGATAACCCTTAATCTAAGGTTACATAATCTATGATTACGTCGCTGGACTCCCATGTGGATGACTGCCGTTATCTGTCTCTAAGAATCTGCCTGTTCTGGAGATATTCAGGATAGTCAAAGTGGAATCATACAATACTACCCTTTTGTGTCTGCTTATTTCACTTACTGTAATGTTTTTAAGGTTCATCCATGTTGCAGCATGAACAGAATACCATTCCTCTTGAAGGCTGAATAATGGTCTATTGTATGTAAAGATCACATTTTGTTTGTCCATTCATCTCTTTTTTTTTTTTTTTTGGGGAGGTTTTTTCGCTATAGGGCGCATGTGTTTGCCAGACAGAGAGAGACAGAGAGACAGAAAGCGAGAAATCACCCCCCAGGGGGGATGGTCACGCTGCAATCCC
>NW_006159712.1:2449509-2472243 GCF_000334495.1 Tupaia belangeri chinensis | reverse complement strand
CTTTTTTTTTTTCCATTCTTTTTTTTTTTTTTTTTTTTTTTGGAGAGGTTTTTTCGCTATAGGGCGCATGTGTTTGCCAGACAGAGAGAGACAGAGAGACAGAAAGCGAGAAATCACCCCCCAGGGGGGATGGTCACGCTGCAATCCCTTCTCCTCCATTCTCCTCTCAGGATCTTGGGCACGCACACACACGCGCCCAGCGTGAGTTTTAAGCCACCGGGTCCGGGACGCAAACCGCAGTCGACTACGTGGGAGTCTAACAACATAGCCATTACGCCAACTGCTGGTTCCCTCCATTCATCTCTTGAAGGACACTGGATTGTTCCCATCTTGTGGGTATTGTGAATAATGCTGCAACAAACACAGGCATAGTAGTATCTGTTTGAATCCCTGTTTTCAATTTTTTGGCTATATCCATAGGAGTGGAAATCGATGAATCATGTGGTAATTCTGTTTTAATGGTTGAGGGTCCACCGCATTGTTTTCCAAGACACACGCACCATTTTACATTCCTATCAGCAATGTACGAGAGTTCCAATATTTCTACATTCTTAACAGTGATTATTTCCTTGGCTTTGTTTTGTTTTAATTTTAGCCATTGTAACAGGTGTGATGAGGTTGTCTTTTGTAAGAACAAATTAGTGAGGTAAGAAATGGCTGTCCACCAATGCATCAGAGTGCACGTGGCACACTGAGCACAGCTTTGCTCAATGAATCAATGACAGGGCACTCCTGTTTATAATAGTTTTGCCCCCCTCATATTTGATGTCCTCCCAGACTCTCCTGACTTGATTTTTTCCTGACTCTCCTGTTGACAGGATTTGGAACTTGCACAAGGAAGCCCAGCTGGTAGCAGCACCTTGAAAGTAAGAAGCTATAGAGTTTTGAGGTTAAGAAAGCAAGGCAGTAGGCTAAACTGACTGAGTCACAGGTCTACTTTTTGCCATTTATGTCCATTTACAAAATTTTTAAAAGATTTTTGCCATAGGGCACATGTGCTCACCAGAGACAGGGAAGGGGAAAGTGAGAAGCCACCCCCTAGGGGAGATGACCATGCCACAATCCCTTCTCCTCCAGTCTCCCCTTGGGATTTGGATACTCACACATACACTGGGCATAATTTTCAGGTTGTTGGGTCCAGGACTTGAACTGTGGTTGACCATGTAGAAGTCAGGCACCTTAACCACTACACCACCTGCTGGCCCCCATATGCAAAATTTTTATCCTCTGTGCCTCAGCTTGGACCTAATCCTCTTCTTGTGAGCATAAAAATGAATCAATAAAAAACAAAACAAAACAGAAACTTAGCATAGGCCCAACACAATGCAAGGTCTCAATAAAAATTAGTTTTTATTATTACTATGAAGCTCCAGTATTAATGCACAGATGCAAAAAAAACCCCTCCTTCTGCTACTTCCTCTGACTCCCAAGGCCCCTGGAAAAATGGAAGGGGCTTAAAGATGAGTGAAGACCTATTACTCAGTTTTCTTAGTTTTCTTCTAGGTTCTCAAGAAGCCGAGATTATCCATCTAGATGCATAACCAAGGGTTGAGACAAAAACTCAGATAATTTCTTCTCAGCTTGGACCACCAGTCATTGCAGGTTCCTGAAAGAGGTTTGAGGAAAGACCAGAGCCATTGCCACAAGGCTCTCTTGCAAAGCCCCAGAGCACACACCTCCAGGAGTCAGAGGGAACTTTCACTGTATTAAAACTCATGGAGGAGACTGGAGTTGAGCAGAGTTTCCAAAGAAAAAGTTGATGAACAAGCCAAAAATGCAGTAAGAACAGCACGGGGCTGTACCATAAGGACCCCAGAGAAAACTCAGGAAGAATGAGCTATGAGGCTGGCAGAGTGGTATTTCATGCTGGCAGCACCGTAATTCTTAGATTATGTGGAAGGCAGCAGCAGTTAGCATTGCCTGATGGGATGCTTTGTATTAGACTAGGCATAGTGAAAATATCAAAGTCCCATGGAATAAAAAATAGCTCTGGGGCTCAACGCTTCACCTATAGATAACTAGAAAGTTGTATTGGACATGGAGACCTTCAAACCAAAAGCCAAGTCAGGGGGATGTGAAGAAAGAACACCACATAGCAAGAGCCTGCAGGTGTGTGTAGGGCTGTGGCGGAGAACAGAGCATAACAATGAGTCCTGTTTATTAAGCTCTGTGCTAGGTGCTTTCCCTGCATCAGCATGGCACAGTGGCATCATGTGTCAGGCAGTGTTAGTCCCACTTTGTGGAGGACACTGAGGCTCAGAGTTTGGAACTTGCTGAGTTTCTGAATATAGTCATGCATAGCTTAACAATGGGAATACATTCTGAGAAATGCACACATAGGTGAATTCATCTTTGTGCAAACATCATAGATTACACAATACTTACATTCCTACATGCTTGCATTTTAAAAAACAACAGGAGATTAAATCAAGCACAAGAGAAAATGATGCAATCAAGAGACGTGGTAAATACAATGTATGAGTTTGTGCCAGCAAATCACAGCATACTGTTTTACGGTAAGCGTTTCTTGCGTGCTGTACTTTAGATGATGGCAGCGCGGTAGGTTGGTTTACACAAGCATCACTGCCCACACGTGACCAATGCATTGCCGTACAACACTATGACAGCTATAATGTCATCAGGCAATAGGAATGTTTAGCCCTGTTGTAATCTTCTAAGACCATTGTCATATATGCTGTCCATCATTGACTGATGTTAATATGCAGCACATGACTGCACAGGGAGGAAGGTCTTCAGAAAGTTCATGGAAATTAGATTATGGAAAAACTATGATTTTAAAAATTTGTGCACCAAAATAAACCTGTATTATAATTCTAGACCATGAACTTTTTTTTTTTCTTTTTTTGGAGAGGTTTTTGCTATAGGGCATGTGCGCTTGCCAGACAGACAGAGAGAGACATCATCCTCCATTCTCCTCTCGGGATCCTGGGCATGCACGCACACGCGCCCGGCGTGAATTTAAGCCACCAGGTCCAGGACTTGAGTTGCGGTCGACTACATGGGAGTTCAGAGACATAGCCATTATAGTAACTGCTGGTCCCCCATGAACTTTTTTGAAGTCCCCTTATCTATACCAAGAAGGTAAATGAAAGAAATTTTTGTGACTTATGTTTATATATCAGAATAAACTATGAAATTACTTCTATTCAACCTTTTCTACTGACAAAAATGCCAATTCCATAGGGTTCAACAAATCACATTATATAAATTATTTTATATTTAATAAATTATATATAAATTATATCGCAAATAAATGTCATATTTTATTTATTGATTTTATAATATTGTCTATAAATTATGTAATGTGCATAAGAGGCAGAATGCTTAGAGGTTGAGAATGCAGATTCTTAAATCAGACTGCACAGGAAACTTGACTCTGCCACTTACAAGCTTTGGCTGAGTAAATAATGTATCCTCTCAGGGCCTTTGTTCCTCATCTCCAAAATGAGCTAATAATAGCACCAACCTCACTGGATGGTTGTTAAGATTTAAGAAAACATCAAGTGCTAGAACAGTGCCTGGCATACATCATGTATTAGCAGTCACTACACATGCTTTTGTTCACTGATTCCTTACAACAATTCTTGGCAATAGTTAATGCTACCTTCATTTCAAACTGAGAAGCCTGAGACTCAGAGATCTGCCCAGGATTATGCTTCTAGCAAGGATGCATCAGGAATTCAAACTCAGGTCTTTCTGAGTCCCAGTCCTGCTGTTCGTTGTAAGCTGCCCAGCTTCTCCTAGTGGTCTCCCGTACATTTTCATTAGCCATTCTATGAAAGGAGACACTGGACCAGCTGACTCTATGGTTCCTTCCAGCACCCTCATGCAGGGTATTGTATTAAAGCCACAGCATCAGAAATAACAGGATCAAATGCTTTCATTCCTACTGAGCGCAGTGTCCTTAGCCATGTGGCCAAAAGCATTCTGTATTTTGGGTTCCAATTTTTTTTTCTTTTTTGCTATTTCTTTCCAGAGTCCTCAGTACATTTCCTAATTAATCACTCCCACTTAATTTCCTAAAGCAATCACATCCTCCCCACAGGCAAGCGGCCTCAGCTCAGGCAGAAGCACACACACCAGCTGGCCCCTAAGCTACGTGGGCGTGTGTGAGCAGCCCTTGGACACAGCCCAAAAAGTGGCACAGGCACAGGAAAAATGCAGCTTGGGGAGCTACACTCAGAGGACACTTCCCATCCTGGTGACACGTGGGTTTCCTGGTGAGCAAAAGGGACAGCAAAATTTGGTTCTCCAAGGAAACCCTGAGGTGTAGGAGATGCAGCTGGAGCATCCAGGATCCAAGGACCCTGTCTCAGCAGCTACTCTGTGATATGCGGGGCGGGGGGAGAGGGTTGCTGGTGAGGGGCAGGCTCAGAGTCCACTTCTAGATGTGCTGATTATTTGCCATGTGGTTTTGGATAGGAGCTTTGCTTTTGCTGTACCTCGATTTTTCCATCTTTAAAATGAGAATAAATATGGAACACAGTGTGGGTGTTAGGCAGGAGTCATGAATACAACAACCTAGAGGAGCCAAGCAGATGGTGTCAATGAGTGTAGTAGGGCTCAACAACAACAACAACAATGTGATACAATGGCAACTGACCTACAGCCTCAATGTGGGCATCATAATAAGGAGTAGTGGGACTGTGGAAAATGGTTGTCAATTACTGCCACTCAGCCAAGCTGACCTCCCATTGCCAGATTTTTCCATTTTGTTTTAAAATGTTTCCATAGGGCATGTTAAGCCATCAGAGAGATAGAGAGCGAGGCAGGGGCACAAATACTTCTCAGAGTGAGACAGAGAAAGAGAAAGTGAGAAATCCCCTGGGGGATGGTCATGCTCCTTTTGGGATTTGGGGCCAACAGGCACCCAGCATGATTTTCAAGCCATCAAGTCCTGGACTCAAACAGTGGAGTTGGCCACAGGAGATCCAGCACCTTAACCACCATGCCATCTGCAGGTCCCTGATTTATCTTTAAAAAAAAAAAAAAAGTTGGAAATAGATTTTAAGTGGGATCACCTGGTCTGAAAATGTTGGCAAGAAGTTACATAAGCCAGTACCATGTGAGCCAAGCACAATATCTTAGGGGGGCTCAGTTTGGCCTACTGGCCACTGATTTGCTAACTCTGTCAGTGTAAGAATTAATCCAGACAATGTAATACATAAAGCACTTAATTACGTGCATAACACATGATAAACACCCATAAACTCATATATGGTAGCTGTCGCTGTCTTGTTCATATTATTACTGTTAGCATCTCTGTCACTCAGAATCCCCCTCTGAAACAACAGACATAAGGATTGCTGATGGCTGTCTGGTTCATGACATCTGAGAAGGTGCATGACATCTGAGATCTCTGAGGGCACTAGAGAAATCAACTACTGTGCACACACGTTGTTTTACTAATTAAAGCATACTTCAGAGATTGAGCTAGAGCAGTGTTTCTTAACCAGAGGTGATTTTGCCCCCTGGGGATATATGGCAATATCTGGAAACACTGTTTACAAGGGTGCTACTGGAAGCCAGTGGGTAGAGATCAGTCACATTAAGAAATATAATGAACAGGACAACGCCCTATAATAATGATGAAATCCAATCTAAAATGTCAATAGTATGGAGGTAGAGGCCCCCTAGGCTAGGCAGAAGTTTCCTCATGCATCTTTTTCACAAAAAGGGCTTTATAAAGATAGAGATTTAGAAGGGTCTCATACCATAGGGAGAAGCCAGCAGGTGGGAGAAACAGCAACTAGAATGATATCCTCTATGAGACTCAAGGCCCTACTTTCATGCTGCATTCTACAGCATCTTCCCATCATTGTCTTAACAACTGTCACATCAATATACTTCCTTAAAAAAACAAACAAAAAACTCTTTTGAAGGTGCATAGACTAGAAAATGGTCTCGGGGAAACTAAGGACTTGAGAAATGAATTGCTTGAGCCAAGTTCCCTTAGCAATTTGCAGGGCAGACCTGAGACTCCTCCTGGGTCCTTGTCCAGGTTCCTTAGGAAGACATTACTCTATTTAGCTGTTACCATGGTAGTTATAAATCAATTATGTCTACTATTAAAACAGTTACTCCATAGAATGTTTTGACAAAACATTGTTGAACTTGACCTAGTTATCCCATGGACATGAAAGAAATCACATTTTTGTATATTCTGTAATTCTGGCTACAGTTACGATTGGCCCTCACCTTTGAGTGGGATAAATAAGCAAGGTTATGTTGTACTGTGGTTGTGATGTATTGCTGAGATGACACTAAGCAAAGAAAACTATGCTAGAAGCGAAAGTAAGCAATTCTGGGTCATCTCTAAAAAGGTAAGGAAAGGGACGGGAAGGGAAGGGACTTTTATCAATCTTTATATTATGGCAAATGTTTTATGTATCTTATCTCTTTCTTTCTTCCCAATAACTTGAACAAGTTATTTAGGTGAATTTTCCCAAACACTATTACACATCAGAAATATTTGGGCACTCTATAAAATTCCGACATCCGAAAAGAACCCCAAAAATCACTAAATCAAGATCTCTAGGGATAGGGCATAGGTAATTTTTATATCTCCCCAGGTGAATCCTATGGGCAAGCAAATTTGAGAACTAGGGTTTCAGGACTCATTATCCTTACTTTACAATGATGGAACATCCTAAAAGAAAAATGATCTTGCCTAAGGGTACTCAGTAGGTGATATTAAAAAACTGTGATTCAAACCCAGTTCTGCCTTTCTCCAAAGGCCACGCATAATCTTTGTCACTGTGCCACTTTTTCCCTAGAAGTTTGTTATCCATGGCTTTCTCATCTAGAGTTATTTGGCTGTAAGGTTTTTTTTGAAAAAAAAGAATTATTTATTTATTTCTTCTTCGGTTTGACTAGAGAAAGACAGATAGAGGAGATAGAGAAAGCAAGCCGACAATTCCAGGACTCGAACTATGGTCAGCCATGTGGGAGTCCAACACCCTAAACACCAAGCCACATGCCAGCCCCTGACTATAAGTTTTTTACCTCAAGCAAAGAGAATTCTCTAGAAGGGGAGCAAAGACTTCTGGACTCACTGGAAATACTAAGAACATGTCTAGGGAAGAGAAAAGCAGGGATAATCTGACCAGTGTACAAGTGCTTACATGAAATGGCAAGCCATCAAGTACAAATTTCTTTTTCCATTTGGTTGAGAGTCCAGTTCCAGGAAGGAGGCATCCAATCAACCTGACATGGGTCAAGAGCTACCCCTTGACTTGGAAAGGCCAAGACCTCTGGTCAGAAGTCCCCCAGACTGTATCCTATCGGTGCAGAAGATGATATCACAATAATGTAAGAGGCTGCTGCCCAGAAGAGAGACTGAATCTCAGGCAGCCAAACAAAACACACATCTACTACAATGGAGGAGATTGAGGGACTAATAAAATCAAGAAGACATAAAACAGCTTCAGAGATACACCATGATTCCCAAGTACAACTCAGCTAAAACTCAGAAGTTCATGCAATGGAAATCACCGATCAGGTCACTCAGACTAAACAGCCACCTGGGAAAGTGGCCAAGAAATGGTCTCAGAATCATTTGCAAAAATTGGGGATATGTGCATTGTTCTAAGACCAATGTTAGTGTCTTTTATTGGATTATCAAGACTCTTTAAAACAAAAAAAGTAAAGTTGGAGCTCACAAGAGATCTTAGGGAAGAAAAGGAGTTCATTGTCAATGGTTTTTAACAGAGCCTCAGATTCCAGAACTACCTGGAAAAATTAAACCTGGTTTCCTGACTTGGTACCATACAGACAAGGTTGATACTCGGTTTGCCAAACTTAAACCACAAACAAACAAACAAACCCACGATGACTATAAAAGGCACCAAGAAAACAGATAGAAGGTAAGAACTAACATGCTTGCTTTCAGTTACTCAGCAGTAAGGAACATGATATATTCAGTGAGTAAAGGAGATGTGGCTCTCTATGCAAAACAGTTATACTTAGAGGAAGATGGGGCCTTTTCTTGGGTCAAAAGTCAACAGGGATGATTAAAATTCAGTTGTGGATGTATTAAAACAGTTAAACAAAGTATTGTCCTGGCAGCTGCCTCAGACCCTTAGCTCCTTTCCAAAAGGACAGCTATCTACCTTGTAAGATATCTCTGTCTTCTCAGATCTAGGCATCAATAGACCCTAATGTTATATAGCCTTGAAAAACGAGGCTACCATGAGTTATTAGCATTAAATAAGCAATTTTTCAATGCATACATTCATGGAAGAGTCAATTCACAAACAAAAGAATAACAATTACTGAATATGGCTACTCAATTTACAGGCACTATGTATAAGGGGGAATCTTCAAATAGTTAATGGAAAATGCATATTATAAAAAAATTATGCATGGATTTCATGATTTTTTTTTACACCAAAATTAACTCATACTTTAGTATTGCATTTTTCCATGAATGTGCTTAAGTTCTCTCATATTAAATCCCTATGATGTGTCTGGGACTAAACTAAAATCTTTTCATGACCCATTCCTCATCCTCTAGAAAGGGTAACCCTAAAAAGTAGCTACTATGATATCCATTTTACAGATGAGAATCCCAAGACTCAAAGAGATGAAGGGACTTACCTACAGTCCCACAATAAGAAGTAATGGGATTAGAAACCAGAATTGTTTGACTTGCTTCTCAGTATGCTAGCCACATCACTAAACTGCCTCCCAATACCCATAATTTAGTTAGCATATCAACTGTATACTGGACATTTTGCATACGTTACCCCTAATTCTTACAACAATTTTTGAAATACATCTTACTATCTTCATTGGGGGAGAGGGGGTGGAGAGGGCCTGGAAAAAAAAAAAAAAACCCAAGTAATTCGCTAAAGGACATGTTCTGAATACAGGTTTTTGAAACCAGATTTCTTTAGCTCTAAAGCTCTGGGTCTCTCCACCATATCTACTGCCTATCCAATTTAATTTGATTTTTAAAAATGTGTTGACTATGTCTTATTTTTACAAGCATCGTAATAAGCTTCAGTGGAGAAATGCACAGCTCTTGCCCTCAAAAACTTTTAAACTAGTTAAGAGATTAGATTATACAGTACAGAAAATAAAGATTATAAGTATATGGCTGTAAAAGTTTAACAAAACAACTGCAACTTCTAAGAGACTTCTTTGGAGAGGTGGCTTCCACCCTTGAATCTGGAATAGCCTGCACTATTTGGAGCAGTGGAGTATAGCAAAGGGACACTCGATTACCTCTGAGGTTAGTTCATAAAAAGCCATGCAACATCTGAGTTGTTGTAAGTTGTTGCACACTTCTTGGAATCTTAAACCATCATATAAGAAGTTAAACTACTCTAAGGCTACCATGCTGCAAGGAAGCACAAGCTATATAGAGAAGTCATATGCGTAGACACTTTGGTCAACAGTCCCAGCTGAGACCAGTCTTCAAGCCATCCCAGTCTAGGTGCCAGTTATGTGAATGAACAACCAAACAACCAGCAGGTGATTCTGCACCCAGCTATTCAATCCTTCCCTGTCATTCCAGACTCTCCAGCTGATCCCTCAATTATGGAACAGAGATGCCATCCCTACTGAGCTGTGTCAAAAATCCTGACCCAGAGAATCACTAAGCATAATAAAAGGATGGTTGCTTTACAACTAAACTTTGGGGTGGTTTGTTAAGCAGCAAAACAAAGTCAAAAAATGGCTTTCTGAATGGTTATTTATGCCAGGCACTGTCCTCTAGGCTTGACATGTACTACTTCATTTGCTTCTCCCAGAACCCAATGAGGCAGGTTACTGTTGATGAAGATGCCCAAGATGACTTACTTAACAATGGCATTCAAACTCAAGTCCCACTGACTCCAGCATAATACTCTAAACTGCTCTGCTCAGAGGAAGAGAAATTAGGTCTTTGTATAAAACCTACAAAGCACCAAGCCAATCGGTTTTAAGAAACAGACTGCTATTTCTGAAACTAAGCATCTTTTTCTTTCTTAATTTCAGAAGGCTTACTGTGGAGCTGAGTTAATTATCTGAGCCTTAATCAAGGACCAGCCACTCCCTGAAGCAGCTGTCCTGGCCTTTCTCTTGCCTCTAGGAAGTCCCTTGGGTTGGTTGAATGTTGGCTCAGGTCTAAACCCCAAATCCCAGGCCTCACAAGTGGGGATGCATAGGGCTGAATGGATACTTGGAGATCATCCAGTTTACTCCCTTTGTCCCCTTTAAAGATGAAGAAACTGAGGCCCAGAGAGGTCAAATGACTGGTCTAAGGTCACATGTTGTGTCAGAGGCACAGCCAGGTCTCCAAATTCCCAGGCAAGCATTCTTTCCACTACACCACGCTGTAGTTGCTAAAAATTCTCCGGAGCCGCCTCCCTCAGCCCTCCTCTTGACAAAGCTGTTTCCCCCCCACACACAACTACACACAGTCACATTTGGCAAGGGGTGCTATCAGCCTTGTTCTGCTGGTGAAGTGCTGTTTTGCAACGGGGCCTCTTTGTTCGTTAGCAACACAAAGAAAACTATAGCGCAGTCTTTTTGGAAGGAGACATTTCTTGTTTTAAAGAAGGGAAGAGAATTTCCTGGCTGAGCCTGGCTCAAATCAGCATGCAGATCCAGTCAGAAAAGAATCTAGAGGAGATTTGGGTCTTTGCAAATTTCTAGACTCTACAAGGAGGGCACATGGCAGGGAGATGCTTATGGGAAATGTTTCAGAAAGTATTCACATGTACGCCTAAACAGAGTAAACAGAGCAGATTGGTTACCATCTTGTGCAATGAAGTAATTAGAAGGGGGTGGGGTTGAGTGGGGAACTAGAGTCATTAAAAAGCTCCCATGAAGCAACTGGCCTTCCCATTTTGGATTTCTGCTCCAGCCCTAGTTCCCAGTATTCTTCCCCTTGCCATTTTCCTCATCTGGGATATTCCCTTTCCAGACCCTAGGCAAGCCTTAGTGCTGAGAGCCCTCAGGATATGATCTGTGATCCTAAATTACTCATCTGGCCTCTCTCCACCTTGATTCTGCACTATTCTTAATTTCTGTACTAGAGTTGGACCCTAGCTTCTCAGACTGGCAGAGGTTTCAGTGGCTCTGAGTGATCTTTACTAAGGACCAAATGCTGTGAACATGTCTGAAAGAAAAGCAGGGCAAACTTCTCGTGAGGGCAGGTCACACCAGACAGCAGTGGTCCCCTCCTATTACCTCTCTAAGACACTTATCTTTCGAGATGGGTTGAGATCAGTGGGGCGGGGATGGGGTGGGGGGGCTGGGGAGAGACCAGATGATCTCCAGAGATACCTCAAAAGCCTGAAAAATTCTTGGCTAGGGAAGGAAATGAGAGTGGGAGGAACAGAACCAAGTTTTGTGGCAGAAATTCAGAACTTGTAAGCTGGCAGCAAAGGGAAAGGAAAGTGCCAACTTGCAGCAAGAGGGGATGTGGTGAACGGGTTTCTTGGGGCTATGGTGAGCCCCAGGTCTTGCATCATAGGGTCAGGTGAATGGTGATAAAAACCACCCGTCATACACACGTTCACATCAGAGGTCTCCAGATGCAAGGTGAGATCTCTGAATGGAAAGTGCACTGGCCAGAGGAAGGTTCTTAGACCCTTCTCCCTAGAGCTGAGCCCCACCTTTAGGCAAACCTTTCCAAAGAACTAATTTCATTCCAATGCCCTGCACCTCATTTTCCCCTGGGAAAATGCCTTCCTGCTTAGTAAAACCTAAGAGAGGATAATAAGGCAATTACTACCTTGGGAAACACTGTTTAGTGGTTCAGTTACAGCTCAGGAGGGGACACAGAGCTAGCCTCCCAAAGGAGACCCTACATCTCCTCACGGCCTCAATAGCTGTTGTGCTGTGTGTCAGTGTTTGTGAAATGCCTCTCAAATAAGGTCAGTGCTCTACACAGTTAGGACTCTAATAAAATGCAGAACTTGTGCTGTCTGCCAGCTAGCTGTGGAGGCATACTTGAATGCTTTCTCGGATTCAATTGTTCTCAGATTAATATTTTCCCCATGAGTTTTTTTTAAATTCTACTTGTGCTATTTTTTTTATGATGTGTGAGGGTTTTTTTTACATATTTGTACCCACTAAAAGGGATGAGTGGGGATTGCTTTCATCAGTGGTGACTGAAGGCTTGGAGCTACATCCCTCATTGTTCTAGCATTTTCTCCATCCCACTAATCTCTCCTCTCAATGTAGCCTAGTAGCCTTTGTTTTGTCAGTCATTTGGTGGGACGGTTCAGTCTAGATTGATTTTCATATTAGGTTGAGCCACTGTAGTTATGAGGACATTTCACTCGCTTTTCTTATTGTGCTAGACATTCAATAAGTGACTCCTTTCAAGGACCATCTTTCCTTGGTTCCCTAATTTGATCCTATTATTTTGGACAATGTCACTTATTAATAACCCAGTAAGAAAAATGTCCTCTAAAGTCCACCTAGTTAGATTGCTGACATGTCTGTTATGAGGCTATATTTGCATTTGTAAAAGATGTATCTTGTTAAGTGATAAAGAAAGTTGGAATAAAAACTGGGAGACATAGGTGACTCTGAGCAAGCTTTTGAGCTCCCTGGGCTTCCTCATCTGTAAATTAGAGACTCTAAAATATACCCTGAACATCTTCCAGATACAGGATTAGTGGTTAAAATCAGATATCGTGGGTGGACTCATTAAAATAGTCATATAGCACTAAATGTAAGAGACATTTGCAGACATCTGATCTCATTTAAGCCTTGCATCAGTCCCTTGGATAAGTGTTATTTCTACCATTCCGAAGGTTATAGATGAGACAATGGAGACTCAGAAAGGGATTCATACCCTTCCTGCAGTTAGAAAACTATGGAAACCAAGATTCAGCCTAAGTCTTTCAACTCACTTAAGGTTACATACGAGTTGTACTTTCCATTGGTTTCCCATTAATGCCATTTATTCCCATATACAGAACAATTCTACCTGCATTCTGGAACACAGCAGTGAGGGGCAGAAAACAAGAGTGGCAGCTAAGTTCTATAGTCCAGAAACTTCTACAACTAATTTCTGATCAGGACAGCTCTCAAGTGCAATTATCACCCCTGTACTTTTCTTTTAGTTTTCAGTTGTTGTTTTACTGTTGTTGTTTTTTAATTGGTAGAGGACGCATATGCTCACTAGCGAGAGTGAGAGTTTAAGCACACACATATACACACACAGTCAGAGAGAGAAAGAGAGAAAACCCCAATGGGGTACGATCACGCCACAATCTTTTCCCCCATTTCTCCATTCCATCATGATTTGGGGCAGACACACAAGTGCATGTGCTCAGTGGGTTTTCTAAAGTGCTGGAGCTGAGATTCCAATCACCATTAGCTGAGTAGGATCCAGCTTTCTATGCATAGCTCTTAACCACTGTGCTATGGGGCCAGACCACTGTGCTTTTCAATTATAGAACAATCTGCTCTATTCTCGGCTTGTGATGCAGGATGCTTGGGAGTACATGTAAATAATTCATCATGTATAGAATCCAGCCCTAGAGCACCCTATACACTTCCCCAGGTATGATGAAGAACTTCAGATGGCCATCAAGATAAAGTCTGGGGTTGTTTCTGGGATGGCATCATGAGTTAGTTGCAAGTCACTAGTGTCCAGTGAAGGTTCAAGCCATAAAGAAATCAGGTCTCAGGATTTGGAGTTCTGATGGTGATAGTCTAAATTCAGTACTAAGGCAATGGGGAACTACATGGAGGGCAGGAGAGAATCAGAGGGCAAGCCAGGAGGGTTAAGGCAGGAGCCAAGGGCAGCTCCAGCTCAGAAACAGATGCACAAGACATACGATTCCACAGTCAAGCCACACAACTCACTGTAGGAGAGGACCATGGATTCCACACCACTCCGGCAAACCTGAGTTAGAGCTTACATTGAGTCTAGAGGGAAGGGAGCAATTGTGGATGCCTTGAAGCAGACAGGAGCCCAGAAGGCTGCACAAGAGAGAGACAAGGTGGGTGGTTCAGTGTGCTGGCAGACCTATGGGAACCACAATACACATTACTGCCAAAGTGCTGAGTGAATCAGGGATCAGGAAGCCAGACCAGTGTTTCGGACAAAAGACGAGGAGTCTGAGCCCACACAAGCAGCGATAAGTGATGTTACATTCTACTCCAGCCAGGATGCATCATATATATATATATATATATATATATATATATATCCTGTCTAATAGAACCTGGTGCCAGGCTGGGAGGACCCCAGAGGTAACAGCAAAGAGAAAACAAGTGGCACATCTAGCTGGGAAGGAAGACAATCTGTCAAAATTTGAGAAGATAGTTGAGGGGAAAATACTGGTCAACAAGGTTCATCTGAACTGTTCTTGGAGGGTTTATCCTCTCAAATCCAAAGTTTAAAAAATTATAATAGACATATAATATGGAAATATTTTTCTTAAAATGTGACCTACTAAATTCTGTTGCAGACATCCCTGCTACATAAAACTTTCTAAAGTGGAGCTCCTGTCATTTTAAATTATCTTGGGATTGGCTGACCCTGTGGCCTAGTGATTAAGAGAAGTCAGAGCCCACATGACTGACCATGTTTCAGTTCCAGGACCAGTCATTTGAAAACCATGCTGAGCATGTGTGTGCATGCTCCAAACCCCAGCAGAATGGAGAGGTGGAGAAGAAGGAATTGTGGCATGACCACACTCCATGGAGAGTGCTTTCTCCCTCTCCTTCTCTCTGTCTCTCTATTCCTGTCTGATAAGCACATGTGCTCTCTAGCAGTTAAAAAAATTAGGCTCAGGGAGGGACATGCAAAACTGTACTTCTTTTGCATTTCTACCCATAGGAACCCTATTCATCCTTCCATCTCCAATTTGAAGACCACCTACCTCCCCAAAGTGGACGTGATGGTACTTTCTCACCGGGTTTCCAGTTCATGTCACTGACATTCCTCTCAAGAGGCTATCCATTGAACAAGTGCTTGATAATTCAAGCTGAACTCATTGTTTTTCTTTCTTCTAGTTGTTCTTTAAGAAGTGAGTTTCAAAAATAGAAAGAAAAAAAAAAGGCTGACTTGAAAGATTTGTGGAGGAAGAAAAGACAAGACCAGGGGTGGGAATGCAGACTCAGAGACCAGTGTGGTTGGCAGGTAGAGGCCTTTCCTGCTCCTAACTGGGGAAGGTCTGTCACACCCCTTGGACAGTTTCCACATCTATGAAATGAGAACAGACTCAGTATCCACCTCACACAGTTGTCAGAATGTTAAGTGAGTTCTTGCATGTAAAGCATAAAAGCAGTTCCAGGCACAAAGAAGAACTCACTGACTGTTAGCTATTGTTGTGGAAGCAAGTGTTATTCTTTGCAGAGGTCTGGGGAGCTTGTAGGCCTCAGTCCTCATTGTCATATCTTGCATCATATCTGCTTCCAGAACTACTCCAGTATACATGCCCCGTGCCAAAGGGTATCCGAGAGGTTATATATATATATATATCCTGTCTAATAGAACCTGGTGCCAGGCTGGGAGGACCCCAGAGGTAACAGCAAAGAGAAAACAAGTGGCACATCTAGCTGGGAAGGAAGACAATCTGTCAAAATTTGAGAAGATAGTTGAGGGGAAAATACTGGTCAACAAGGTTCATCTGAACTGTTCTTGGAGGGTTTATCCTCTCAAATCCAAAGTTTAAAAAATTATAATAGACATATAATATGGAAATATTTTTCTTAAAATGTGACCTACTAAATTCTGTTGCAGACATCCCTGCTACATAAAACTTTCTAAAGTGGAGCTCCTGTCATTTTAAATTATCTTGGGATTGGCTGACCCTGTGGCCTAGTGATTAAGAGAAGTCAGAGCCCACATGACTGACCATGTTTCAGTTCCAGGACCAGTCATTTGAAAACCATGCTGAGCATGTGTGTGCATGCTCCAAACCCCAGCAGAATGGAGAGGTGGAGAAGAAGGAATTGTGGCATGACCACACTCCATGGAGAGTGCTTTCTCCCTCTCCTTCTCTCTGTCTCTCTATTCCTGTCTGATAAGCACATGTGCTCTCTAGCAGTTAAAAAAATTAGGCTCAGGGAGGGACATGCAAAACTGTACTTCTTTTGCATTTCTACCCATAGGAACCCTATTCATCCTTCCATCTCCAATTTGAAGACCACCTACCTCCCCAAAGTGGACGTGATGGTACTTTCTCACCGGGTTTCCAGTTCATGTCACTGACATTCCTCTCAAGAGGCTATCCATTGAACAAGTGCTTGATAATTCAAGCTGAACTCATTGTTTTTCTTTCTTCTAGTTGTTCTTTAAGAAGTGAGTTTCAAAAATAGAAAGAAAAAAAAAAGGCTGACTTGAAAGATTTGTGGAGGAAGAAAAGACAAGACCAGGGGTGGGAATGCAGACTCAGAGACCAGTGTGGTTGGCAGGTAGAGGCCTTTCCTGCTCCTAACTGGGGAAGGTCTGTCACACCCCTTGGACAGTTTCCACATCTATGAAATGAGAACAGACTCAGTATCCACCTCACACAGTTGTCAGAATGTTAAGTGAGTTCTTGCATGTAAAGCATAAAAGCAGTTCCAGGCACAAAGAAGAACTCACTGACTGTTAGCTATTGTTGTGGAAGCAAGTGTTATTCTTTGCAGAGGTCTGGGGAGCTTGTAGGCCTCAGTCCTCATTGTCATATCTTGCATCATATCTGCTTCCAGAACTACTCCAGTATACATGCCCCGTGCCAAAGGGTATCCGAGAGGTTATAGGAAATGGCCATGTTTAAAAAGCTGAAGCTATCTGAGCACTGCTATAACAGAAGGGCCCGATTCCTCATATAAAAGTATTCTCCAGAAGAAAATACCACATTAAAATGTATGCATACCCCAACCTACATATCTCATGCTGGTAGGGTTTCTGGTACTGGCCTAATAGAACAAAGATAAAGCTAAAGTGATAATGGAAAGTTCTATGAGAAACTAAGAGTTCAGAGAAAATTCAGCAAACTGAAGAAGAAAGCATTAATGAGAAATTTCTCCAGAGAAAATATGAACAATAAACATACTCTCTACCCCAGGAAAGAGGATGCTACAGGCAGTAAAAACCTCTGGTCCAGATCATAGCCCTGGTGATTAGAGAAGCCAAACCCCACATAGCCTATGGTATGGTGTGAATCCTGGCCTTGATGACTTAAAAACCATGTTAGGTACATGTACATGTATGCCCAAAATCCCAACAGGATGTAGAAATGTAAGAGAAGGAATTGTGGTATGACCCCACCCCATTGGGGGGGGGGGGTCCTTTCTCTCTCTTCTCTATCTGTCTCTCTATCTCTCTCTGGCCAGCATACCACCCCATGGCAAAACAAAAACAAAAACAAAAACAAAAACAGATCTCAATATTTTTATCTGTCCCAGTCAGAAATAAATAGGATAATATTTTTATGTAATCCATACCCCAGACCATTAAAAACCTTCATGAAAAGCAGATAGCACTCTACTGATTATATTATATTAAGTTGGATAAATATCCATAGGCTAAGCTCATTAATATTGCAAAGGAAATAAATAATAGGGAATGGGAAAAGGTGGGATTAGCTTGCTAGATAAGTAAGTCAAAATAGAACACTGTCCTGAAACGCTGATGAAATGAAATGATTTCATTTTATTTAATTTAATTAAGATAAATGCAAAGTGTGACACTGAGATACCAAAAAGTCAATTGCACAAGTCTAGGATGGGGGCAAGAAAATCACAATAGGGAAGGCCAGAGATACCAGATATGCCAGACAGTCTGGCCAAAATGAGCCTCCCAGGACATGGCTGTCCAAAGTGTAAAGGTCACTTCAGAATGCACTAACAAAAGTCAAAGAAGGCCACAGCAATGCAATGGCAGCACAAGGCTCCAGAACACAGAGGCCACATAGGACGGTCCTGGGTCCCTGTACCATGACTCTCTCTAGCTAGAAGTAGATAGCAGTCTCAAGACACTCTTGAGGCCTGTCTCCCTCTGTCTCACAGTCCCTCTCCTGGAAGAAATAAATAAACATTTTAAAAAGCAAAATGAGAGTGAGGGTATGGAAGTTCTAGTTCTAATTAACATAGTCAAAGAAGATTAGGACCTACTTAGAGAAAGAGAACCAGGAATGAAGGACAGGCCCTACCTGAAGACTCTAACGGAACAGCTGAGATAATTATAAAGTTTATGGAAGAGAAGAGGAGATTTGAGTAAGTAGGTGGTGAGAAACACAACGGCGATAAGATTTTGAAAACCTACCATTTGGGAAAAGGATTTTAAGTATAATCCTTGCTCTGTGTAACAACAATCAATGGGAGATAAGTTTAACTCCCACAAAAAGAAGTATTTCTTATTAGGACTAATAATTTTTAAATGGGATAAACTGCCTGAGGAAGAGGTGAATTCCATCACTAGATATGACCGAATGAAAGAAAGTGAACACTTCCCTTGAAGTATGTTGGTAGAACACCCTTCACATATTTGGAATTTGGACAGGAAGACTGCTTTCAACCCTGACAGTCTATATTCTTCCACTATAGGCTGCATCCTGAGCACACTCTGGAAGGAAGACCGTGGTAGGAATTATGATAACAATGGTAGGAAAATATGTGGAGGCTGAATCATGTTCCAGGAGTCATTCTGAGTTAGCTCAATACTCACAGCAGCCTATGGCAGGAGTATTATCATTATTCTCATTTTATAAGTAGGGAAACTGAGGCTCAGGACTTGAGCCTTGTCTGGCTTTCGAGTGCACACCTTTACCCACAAAGATAGTTATTTTCCACACCTCTTGTCTGCTCAATATTGAGGACACTCCTTGGCCATTTCTTCCCAGGGTATCACTGCATTACATACTGCAATGCCCAGACAACTCTGAAGAAAGCAGGGCCGACGGGCAGGCAACAGTAACGGTAGTTACAAAACACAGTGCAGGTCTGTGGAACAGAAAAGCAGAGGATGCCTATCATGAGCTTCTCACTTGGGCAAGGCCGACTTAAATGTAAGGCTGGAGAATCATTAATAATGGGCAGCCTTGGAAAGTCAGTAGCATGCCCCAGAGTAGGGACAGCCCCTGCATCTGTCCCAGTGGTGGACCAGGAAAGCTCTCTAGGAAAGCCTCTACCTACTGTTTTTTCTTTCTTTTTCAGTAGTTGCAAAAGGGTTAAGACCACCTTAAATAATAAGGGTGGAGTATGCTAGTAAATACAGCTGTTTCAAGTAAAAGCAGTAAGAGAGGCATGGGAAGGAAGCCAGTAAAAGGAGGTATTTAGAGAAAGATAGAAGGAATGAGTACTGAAAAAAAAGTCAGGGCCAAAAATTCCCCAGGAAAACCTACCCCCCAAAAATAAGTAAATAAAATGCAGTCCTTGTTTAAATATACCACAAAGCAGCATGCTCAAGGAAAAGACATAAACCATTTCAACCATACTCCCCTTTTCATGGAACAGAAGCCAACCTAGGCTCAGCTGCAGCGAGTGGCAAGACTGAAAGAGAGAGCAGGAAGGACCCAGGCTCTAGGATGTTGGGCACAGCTAACACGCAGGAGGGGAACTTGCCTCCAGGGGCCCCTGGGTTGGAGCAAATTTAGAGTATGCATTTCTCACCTTCTAGGTGGATGGGCCTGTGATGAAGAAAAGAAAATAATAGCCACCTCGCCATCATTAATAATCTATGGGCAAGGCAGTGGTGCAGTGGCAATGCAAGCAGACCCATATAGGGAAGGTCTTGGGTTTACATCCTGGGACCTCACTGAGCACACAGGTATGTGTATCCCTGATCTGGGCTGGCTGAGGCTGGGGGTGGATCATGGCATGAAGGTCCTGTGAGGGGTACTTGTCTTTCTCTCACATGGAAGAAATAAATGAATAAACTTCAAACATACATGAATAAAGAGCAGGTTCTCTCTAAAAAAAAAGTTTATGGAGGCACATTATTTTACTTAATCCTGCCAATAAGGAACACTTATTACACATCCTTGACAGGTAAGGAGTCAGAGCTGGATAAACTATCACAGCAACAATATAAGCAAACACAGGAGGAGCATGCTGAGCGCATCACACATTGCCTCAGGCTACATTCACAGCATCCCTGTGGGGACAGGGCCATTATCATCCCTGTATAATGGGTGGATATAAGGTACAAAGAGATTAAACACTGCAGTCCACAGCAATGGAGTAACACACCCAGAGTGTGACAGCAAGGATGGAACAGAGCTGGAAATCAAGATCTGTCTCTGGAGGCCTTCCCCAGACCACAACGAACAGGACTGTGAAACCTTATTACGACACAGCTCAAGGTATCCAGGCAAAAGCTCCCACTGTTCCTCTGATCCACCATTCACTCTCACTTTCCAGGAGAGAAAGAACAAAGTGACAACAAATAACTAGAGAGAAACAAAATAACAACTGAAATGGCAAAAGCAACAAAATAATAGAAGACCCAGATGCTTGACAAAAGCAAAACTTAATAATGATCCTACAAATATAAATTAATATAAGAAAAGCAGCAATCAAAACCACAGAGAGCACAGGATGATGCTGATGAGGTCCTGATTAGAGAGCCCTGTGATTTAAGGGTTCAGGATTTCTAGCTCTTTTCATGGATGTGTGCACAGTAGGAGTTTTGCAAGGTTGCTAAGCAATGCCTGGCAACCAGACTCCAGAGCAGGTCACTCAATAGGAGTCCACGGTAACGCTATGAAGACAATCATTTTAGTTCATGAGATCCAAATTTTAGATACCCTTGATAACTCATGTACTACATTACTAGTAAGAAGTCCTCAGCTATACACCAGAATGTAAATCTATGATTGCCCATCTTTCATTTATAAGAACTAAAGACTCTTTTCTTTGGAGAGGTTTTTGGTACAGGGCGCATATGCGTTCGCCAGACAGACAGAGAGAGACAGAGAGACAGAAAGCGAGAAATCATCCCCCAGTGGGGATGGCCATGCAGCAATCCCTTCTCCTCCATTCTCCTCTAGGGATCTTTTATTTATTTTTTTTTTTAAGAGATTTTCGCTATAGGGCGCGTGAGCTCACCAGACAGACAGAGAGAGACATAGAGACAGAAAGCGAGAAATCAACCCCCAGGGGGGATGGTCACGCCGCAATCCCTTCTCCTCCATTCTCCTCTCGGGATCTTGGGCAAGCACGCACATGCACCCAGCGTGAGTTTTAAGCCACTGGGTCCGGGACGTGAACCGCGGTCGAGTTCGTGGGAGTCCAGCGCCATAGCCATTATGCTAACTGCTGGTCCCCAGACTCACTTTTTTTTGAGAGAGAGAGATTGATTTTTGCTATAGGGAGAGACAGAGACAGAAAGCAAGAAATCACCCCCCAGGGATGATGGCTATGCCACAATATCTTCTCCTCCATTCTCCTCTTGGAATCTTGGGCACGCACCCATGCGCGGACATACACCCAGCATTGAGTTTAAGCCTCCGGGTCAGAGACTCAAACTGCGATCAACTACATGAGAGTCCAGCAACATAATCATTACACCATCTGCTAGTCCCAAGACTCACATTTTTGAGGCTTGTTATTATTTTATTCAACACATTTTTATAAAAGTCTAGGCACTAGGGAGGCGGCTCTTCATAGTTCACTGGTGATCTGTAGAGTATACATGGAAAACGACAAAAACAATATTTGAGTTCTTTTAGAAAAATGAGACCCAGAGAGGTAGAGCAATCTGTTCAGAGTAACACAGCACCTGGTGGTGGGGGCTGCTCATCAGATTCTCCAGGAAAGCATTGTGCTTCTCTGAAAGGCCACATCACTGTGGTTGGCCCAGAGAGGGCCTCATGATTCACCAGCTTGCTGCTGGTCCTCTGAGTTGGCCCTCAGGGCTGGGAGTACCTTGGCTGTTGAGCATCTTGGAAAGTCTTCTACTTGACCTCAGGACCTCTGTGGTCAAGTGAGGGAAAGCCTATGACACGGTGTCGGTTTTTATTGGACCCAACCACCGGCAAAGCTTGCCGTCATCTGGAGTGATGGAGAAAATTAAGTTACCACATTCTCACGTTTCAGCCTTTCGCCCGTTCTCCTTCGCAAACAGGAAATGTTTATTTAAATACAGCAGTCTCCAGCATGTTCCGGAGCCAAGTGAAAAACCAAAGATGTCCACTCTTGCCCCCACTCTGCTGTTCAGGCCACCACCTCGCCGCGGGTGAGAAGTGGGCCTCTGCCTGCCTCTAGGCTGGGCGCCGAGAAGGGGGCCTGGCGCGGTCTGCCTCCTCTTTTTCCAGGCTGAGATTGTGGCTGGAGAAGGATTCCATCTGTGGGCTCCTTTTGTACTCAGAAGGGTAAATGCAACATCTGTTTACTCTGTGCTCCATGGTAAATGTTTTGTTTCAGGCACCACCATGCACTTCCTCTCCTCTCGCTCACTATCTCTGCTGCACGGATAATAAATTACACTGAATTCTCCTCTGCGTTTATTTAGCTTTCTTGTGGGTGTCACCTCCTCATTGAGGGGGAAAAATTGTCAGTAGTTTATAAAAGACAGAGAGTTTCTTTTTCTGTGTGATGTGCTGACATTATGGAGAAGAACTTGGAACACAGACCTGCAACTCTGTTACCAGTTTAATCGTGATCAATTCAGGCCCATTCTGCCCTGATCCTAAATCCACATTATCTTCAGACAGATTTTCCCTAAGGTCATACCACGAGGTTTCAGAAGTCAAAAGCATCCAGAGAAACCACACACACACACAGCACACCACACACCACCCACAGGCACACAAATCCCTTCATAAG
>NW_006159712.1:2446432-2449443 GCF_000334495.1 Tupaia belangeri chinensis | reverse complement strand
GCAGGAATGGAGAATGGGGAATATGCTTCTTCTCCATTTTAAAACACAATTTAAACATTTGAGATCATAAAACTGAATTTTAGAAAGGCCCTGAGTACCTAATGGCAGGGCTGACAAAACTTGTGCCCCATGACAAAATGAGCCCTAGGAAGTTTAGAAGGCTCACCAAGGGAGGTTTCCTTCTCCCACCCTTTGCTTACATTCTTTAAGTTGAAGTGCTGGTTTTCTTCTGTATATGCAATGATTTTATATACAGTTACTGGAATGCAGTAGAGGTTCAAGTAATGTTAGCTGAATGAGTGAAGGGAGGAATGAATGAGATATTTCTTCCTAAAGAAATCATTTAGGCTTTCAGAGCAGAAATGCCAACTATCCCCCAAGTGTCTATAGAATTGAAACATTACATTTGAGTTGACTGAGGAAGGGAAGAAGGGAGTGAGGGAGGGTACTGAAGGACTGGAGGTGGGCTGCATTTAAAACACTGCAGTGACCCAGACTCAGTTAGCTGTCCCCCATTTCCAGGGAAAGAAAGAAAGTAGAATGAGAAACCAGCCTTGGCAGCCCTATCACCTTGATGTGCCCTAGCCAAAGTGACACTAGTGACCAGAACCAAGGCACATAAGACTCAGCTATTTCAAAGCAGATCACCCCAAAGCCTGTACGCAGCCATGCCTGCAGCAAGGGACCTGGGAATGCCCAGGACTCCAGTCTTCCACCAAGTTCCTCTGTCCCACACTGCCCTAGTCTCCTGGAAGAGGCAGCAGAGTGGCATGCGGGCTGCAGTGCTATGCCTGCAGCTTTTGAAAACTTTGTATACAGCAAGAGAAGAGGGGTCCACTCTCACTGGTTTCCCAATCATGCAATATCATTTTGAAGAGTCGCAGAGAGAAGCAGTCTCAATCCCAAGCAGAAGAGCTACTACCAAAGTGAGCTGAATCTATGCAGGATAGACTCAAAGCTAAGCAGCAGCAGCCTTGTCTAAGACCCCAGCCCAGCCAGAACCCTCCTACATCTGTCCCTTGATAGGTCTTGGCCCAAATTGATCACTGTTCCAAAGATGTACAGTAGAATACGAGGGGATGTGGACTTGGGAGCCAGACAGGCTTGGATTCAAATACTTAACTGACTACATGACCTTGAGTAAATGACAAGATGGTTCAACCGTAAAATGGTGTAGTAAAAATTACCTATGTAAACTAACAGGACTGTTGTAGAGATTCAATGAAAAGACACATACATCGCAGCAAAATATCTATTATTGAACGTTAGTTGCAGTTATTTCACTAACTCACTAGCACCGGTGTGAGGAGAAGGGCACTTGGTTCATAAGTGATAGGTATCTAAAGATACCATGGAAAAATGGTATAGTTAAACATAATGTCTGAATTCAGGTGTGGAACCAGCTTGCTGTGGTTCTATGGGAACACCACTTCACACCTCCTAGCCTGGCTTTCTGCATGTGTTAATGAAGATTCACCTCCAACCCTCCAGACTTCAACCCATTAGAGCAATCCCTAGGCTTGGGGGGTGGAGGAGGGATGCTTTGAGCCAAAGGAAATCACCAGGAATGCAGAAGACAGTTCTATTGAGTCTCCGCACAGAGACTCAAGGAGTAAGTGGAAGAGGAGGGCAGATGGGTAGGAGGAGGTGACTGGCAGGAGAGCACACTCTAGGGTAAATGGGCTATCCCCACTCTTCGTTGGTCTGAAGCCAAGACAGAAGGGAGGATCCAGGTGCCACCCGGAGACACTTGGGGAAGAGGAGCAGTTAGAGCAAGCCAAAAGCATTCATCACCCTAGGGCAAACCCTCACCCTCTTCTGAGCCGGTTCCCAGGAGGCTTGTGCCCCTCCACCATTTTCCCTCCTTCTCCAACCTCCAAATGCAGATTAAGAAGAGCCCACCCCTGAGTTCAAGTTTTGAATTTGGTCCGAGGATCAAAATGATAAATGTTTCCAAAACGTTGACATATGAAAAGTAAATATTTGGTTGCACAATTGAGGTTAAAACGAGGGTCAATCCATCCCTCTCTCCAAGGCCTTCCCGCTGACTGCCAAGCCCAGGATCCCAGGCTGAGTGCGGTTTGTAAGATTATAGCGCTCGGTCTCATTTAAAGGGTTGTCAGCATTTCCATTCTCCGGCCGTTTGGGGAGGCATTTATAACCAAGCCATAAAAAAAAATCACCCGGCTGCAGCTTGGCATCTCCGAGGCTGCGCTCCCGCAGGGCGGGTTTTGCAAGCACCCACTCGAATCCGGCCGGTTCCTCAGAAGTTAGACCTTCACACACACTCAACTTTCCTCGCAAGGGCAGCCAGGGAGCGGCTGGCCCATTCTGATCTCCAAGCGGGTCACAGTCTCGGGCCCTCTCTCTCGCCTCAGTTTCCTGACGCCTCATCGTCTCACAGCGTGCTCCTTTGCCCACCTTTTCAAAGAGCGCAGGTCCCCCACCCTCACCCCAAGACCCTGAGTCTGCAGTATCTTCTCCTCCCCTTGCCTCCCGACGGTTCTCCTTGGAAGCTGTCAGCGGGCCCTTGTCTGGAGAGGCACTGCTCTCTGGCCGTCGCGGAGGGCTTGGAGACCTCTCCCTGCAAGACCCACCCCAAATCACAGACTCTCAACTCAGAGAGCAAGGGATCCGGCAAGGGAGGACAGGAAAACAAATTGCATCCAGCAGGGCCGAGGGGAATGGAAGGATCTGGCGCCTCCAGGCCCCCTCTAGGACCCAGGTGGGTGGCCCGCAGGGGATGAGGTGGGGCGGGGGGTACTCACAGGCGTTCGGCGTTGCGGGGGATGCCCCGGGGAACTGCCCGAAGGCCCAGCCCATGGCAGTCCACGCTGGCGGCAGAGCAGGTACACTTGGTGGGGCAGGCAGCGGCGGGGGGCCCGCTCAGGACGCTCGCCAGCGCCAAGGCCAGCGCCAGCGCCAGGCGGGCGCGCACCGCGGCGCCGGCCCCCGTCCTCCCGGGGGCCATCGTGTGCAGGGTCCCGTGTCCGGAGGGGGCTGGCTTGGGG
>NW_006159712.1:2404362-2445909 GCF_000334495.1 Tupaia belangeri chinensis | reverse complement strand
GCCCCACCAAAAACGCCAGCTCTGCCTCCCATTGGCTGGTCTGCGCGTCATGTCGACTAAGTTGAGAACTTTGCTGGAGCGCCCGAAAGCCGGGAGGGAGGAGGCAGTAGAGGAGAGAGAGGGAAGGAAGGGGGCTTGGCCAGCAGGGCCTGGGGAAAGAAGCACTGAAACTCGTTTACTGTCAGGAGCCAAGGACAGATGAGGCTTGTGGCGCTTAAAAAAAAGTGCTGAGTTGGGCACTGTGCGTATATATTCCTTTCTTCAAATCTGGAAGAAAGGAGGGCTTCTGAGTACCCCCCATAAACTGATCAAAACCCGAAGTGATTTGCCCAAGGTCACACAGCCACCGGGACCGCCAAAGCACAACACTCTCACCAGCGAAGACGCGTCCCTGCATCATCCAGTCATCAGTACTCTTGGCAAAGAGCCACAACTGCTTCCTCGAGGACCTGCTTTGTTGGCGCTAATACACTCCACCGTCCCACATGTCACCAAAAAAAGGTTGTCCGTGTCGTTGAGGTCCCTGCTAGCAAACCCAATCCGGAGGCCTGCCCTGCTTTGCCCAGCCTCGACTCCTGGTGTGTTGCCCAAAGCGGCAGTGGCAGAGGCTTGGACCCTTGTACTGAAAACACCATGTCCAGGCCTGAGTGTCTGCTTCCTGACTGCTAACTGGGACAATCATGTCACCTCTCTGAAATGCCTTTACCTCCTTTTCCTCATATCAAAAGGCCACAGCCTGACTTGGCCCCACCTCCCTGGGTTGTTTAGAGCAACAAAAAGCGAAAGTGTTTTTGTAAAACAAGTCATTCGCATGCAAAGCATCCCTTTTGCTCCCAGCGCCTTCCTTCCAGTGCCCAGGTCTGAGCTTTTCCAGATGCTGGTAGGGAGGGGCAGTGTGTTAGAGGCTCCATAAATACTTGTAGGAATGATTTTGTTTGTTTGTTTGGAGGGAAATGGCAGAAACTGGAGGAAGTATTGCCCAGACTTCCTTAAGGTCCCTTCACACTGGAAAAGTCTGAATGAGCCCTGCATACACACACACACACACACACACCCTTACACATACACTCATGGCTACACAGTCACACACACCATTTAGGCTCACACACTCATACCTACATACATATCATGCATACACTCGCACACATACACACACACTTACATGACAACAGCAACTATGCTCTTGAGAGCTCTGCCCTGTTCCTTCATATGAATGCTATTCTCATTTTTCTTCAAGGAAACTTTCAACTACTCGACCACATCCTGTCAATATATAGCAGAGGTGCAGATTTTATTTTATTATACTTAGCAGAGTTTCAAAGTCTAAGCTCCAGGCACCCTATTGTACATACACACACATGCACGCATGAACGCTCTCACACACACACACACACACACACACTCCGTTACCTCCATCATTCATAAACACATAAGGTGCAATTTACTGCTGTTATTCTTGGGAACAACTTTCTATACAGACACTGTTGTCATCGCCCTCTGGTGGACAGAAAGGGTCTACCCTCTGGTCCTCCAAGTGACTTCAGCATTTAGGAACTCTAAACATCCTTTTCCCCCTTTCCTCTGAAGCTTTCCTCCAAACCTTGAACCAATTTAGTACCAGTACTGAGGCAGATGAGAGAACCGGGCAAAGACCCAAGGGCACAAAAGCGTCTCAGACTGTCTGGAGCAGAAAAGAGCAGGATTTTTTTCTTTGTTTTCTCAAATGCATACTAGAGCATGTTTTGCAATCCCTTCAGGATGGGCCAGGGTCTGTGCTCTGAGTCCTGAGCCCTCAGCCCAGAGGGGGACTGTGTTTTTCATTTAGGCTGCTGGGGGGGTCTCATGACCCTGACTAGATCATAGACATTCAAATGGTTGATCCTGGGAGAAGCCATTAGACAGATCCTAGGGGTCCTTCAGAGCCAACCATCCAGGAGGAACTGGCTAGTGGAAAAGAGAGGAAGTGCACAGAGGTTATGCTGAGTTAAGGAATGTTCCCAGACAACCTTAGAAGCCACCCAAGCCAGCATTTCTTCAAGTACCTTCTGATGACTACTGGCTACATGTGTTTCACTGAGGGGGAAAAAGTTTGCTTGGGCAATGATACAGTGAGAAATGCTTCTCACTTTCAGTCTCAGGTATTTGCATCTCAGACGAGCATATTTAGGTCCCTGAGAAGCCCTACAATAAAGAAATATGTCTATGGTTTGTTAAACCCAAAACATATTTCCTATATCTGACCCTCTTTCATAGAAATTTAAAATTCTCTTGAAACATACTTTGAAAACCTTGAATGTACTCAACCTTTGTATTTTACTAACACAGGAACTGCGTTTCAGAGGCGGCATTTATGTGAAATCATCCAACTAACTAGTGAAAGAGCCAAAACCAGGGCCTGGGGCTCCAGGTGCTGACAGTGCGGCTCTGTCCACTACCTTCACTCATGATTCTGGGACATCTTTAGAATGTGGCCGTCTCCATGATGCTCTCTGGGGAGGGTGCCATTGCATAGGACTTTCTGTGTCCACGTGCCAGAGATGGCTTTAACATCTGTGGTGTGATTTTCAGAGTTTGAAAGTCTCTCTGGCCAACTTTCGGATTTTTCCCTTTGGTTTTCTATAGGCTCCTCAAAAGCAAACTACCCACCTAGTCCCCGAAGAAAATCCATCTCAATCTTTCTCTTCCCCCTGTTTTTATCCCTCTGTATAAGATACTACATCTTACCTGGCCACTGTAATTAGTTGAAATATTCTGGTTACAAGCAACAGAAGATAATAACTATAGCTCATTAAGGAAAAAAAAAAGTTTTAAAAGGGTCTTAGGTAATATATAGAATCTAAGAAAAAAACTGAATAAGGAGACTGCAAAAAAGATAAAACCCAAAGCAGGACCTGGATGCCAGCTCCAAGATTTCCAAATTCCCAAGAAAGAGCAACTGATTGGCCTGACTTGGGTTATGAGATGATCCTTTTGGCCAGAGAAGATAAGAACTTGGGGATGACAGTTTCGTAGAAACTGCACTCACCTGGGCAGGTAGGAGCACTACTGTCAAAGGAAAAGTGGTGTGCTGTTCCTGAAAACGTAGATGGGAGTACAGAGAAGGCAGAACAGCTCAAAAGCATCTTCCCTCTTTCTCACACCCAGCCACTACCACCTCATCTCCCACCACTCTCCCACACCCTTTCAACACCACTCCTAGAACAACCTTCCCTACTGTCCTGCCTGACTAGCCCAGAGTCCCATTAGTTGCCAGTCCCCCCAGGAAAACTTGCTGGTCCAGGCTATTAGGTTCTTGAGAATAGTAACCTGTAGAATTCATTTCTTCTAACATTTTATTATAAATACTTTCAAATACACAGAGATGTTTCTGCATACTTGATATAATTTTTGCATAATTGATACCTACAAGTACAAATAAACCTTTAATGATTGATAGAGGAATAGATAAATGGGTAAATAAATGATCTTATGATCAGCTACTTATTTACTATTCTCCTATTACGTTTTTTTATCTTTGATCAGTACTACTTAATCTTTTTTTAGGGGGAGGGTACATTCTACCAGAATACTCTAGCAAACTATACACACAAACTCCTCTTTCTGACATGCTTGCTTTCACCCCATCAAGACTAACCATTTGTACTGATTCTGCAGATCCACTCTGCCCCCTGTCAGAGGCAACTGTATCCCCAGGACACTGATCTCTGCATACTATATCACCTTCTCTCCCCTGGGTCGTGCCACATGGGGAACCGACTCAGAGACTCAGACAGAGGCCAGGACTTTTTCCACAAAGATTGCATTGGGCAGTGGCTGTCTTCCCCTGCTGAAGGTCACAGTTCATGTCCAACAGTCCTCTCTTCCAGTTATGGGTCTCCTTGATAATCACTCCCATCTCCTTGCCTTTTTAGGGAATAGAAATGGAAATATATTTCCTTACACCATTACTAAATTTTAGAAAGTTACCATTCCTTCTTGATTCCTTAACCTTCCCTGCCTCATCTTTCCATATAGTCTCTTTACTAAACATTTTCCAGTTACCCCTTTGAATCATGTTACCCATTTCCTGCGAGGGTCCCTGAAGCAAACACACTATCTCCCAGAACCAATGAGGCAGAGGGGAATAGATGAATAGTGAGGGGGAGTAGGGGAGAGAAAGAAGATGAAAACCTCAATTTGCGATTAAGACCATGATCTCTAATTATAAACAGTCAACGAACATGTAAAAAAATACTCAGCATCACTAATGATTAGGAACATGGAAATCAAAACCATAAGGAGGTATCATCTCAGTTAGAATGGCTATTATAAAAAAAGACAAAAAGTAACTAATGCTGGGGTGGATGTATAGATGGGGCACACTTATACACTGTTGGTGGAAATGTAAATTAGTACAGCCATTATGGAAAACATCATGGAGAGTCCTCAAGAAACTAAAAATAGAACTTCCATATGACCCAACAATTCCACTACAGGGCATGTATCCAAAGGGAGGGAAGCAGTATGTTGTAAAGATATCTGCACCCCATGTTTACTGCAGCACTATTCACAATAGCCAAGATATGGAGACATGGAAGCAGCCTAAGTGTCCATCCACAGATGAATGGATAAAGAAAATGTGATATATATATATATATATATATATATATCACACACACACACACACATATAGATATATATACAAAGTCTAGTGATTTGAAGTTAAATGGGCCAGCCTAGAGGACATTATGTCGAAATGAGTCAGGTACAGAAAGACAAATACCACAAATTCTTTCTCACATATGGAAATTGGGAAAAATGAAGTTATAGAAGTAGAGAGATACAGAATGACTACTGGACCTTGACTACAGGACACTGGGAAGGGTTGGGGAGGATAGAGGGATGTTGATTCACAGAAATAAATTTGACAAATAGGGGCCAGGAGATGGTGTGGCAGTTATGTCGCTGGACTCCCACATGGCTAACTGGAGTTCAAATCTGGACTCTGTGGCTTGAAAATCACACCAGGTGTGTGTGCAAGTGTTCAAAGATCCCAGGAGGAAAATGGAGAAGGGATTGCAACATGGCCATCTTCCCTGGGGTGGGGGTGGCTTCTCACTCTCCCTCTCACTATGTCTGTTTCTCCCTCTCCAGCAAGCAAGCATGCCCTAAAGGAAACAAATTTGAAACTGATAGAGGAACAATGTCTACTGTTATATCATATAGTGGGGAGAATGTAGTTAACAACAAAGTTCTGTATATAATGTTACAAACGGCTGAGATGATGGGTATACTAATCACCCTGATTTAATCATTATCCCTGTCTCATGTAGCGAGAAATCCAATTGAAAAAATATTATGTTGATAATTAATACATATAAACAAAAACTCTTCTCCCCCCCAAAATTATGATCCCTATTAGAATAGGGTTAAGGGAAAGGTACTATCAGCTGGACTTGAAAGGACAGTTTTGAAAATGCAAATGTTGAGCCAGCCAAGGCATTAAGGTAGCTGGATCCCACATAGCTGACCACGTAGTTCGAGTCCCAGATTCTGTGTCTTGAAAAACACAACAGGCTCATGTGCCCAAAATCCCTAAAGGGGAAATGGGGAAGAAGGGATTGTGTCATGACCATTCCCCACAGGGAGTACTTTCTCACTTTCCCTTTCTTACTGTCTCTCTCTGTGGCACACATGCACATGTCTTGTGGCAAAATTTAAAATTAATTAATTAAACAGACTGCAAATCTTTCTCTCTCTCTTCCTCAAGAAAGAAAGGACAATAAGGGGTTATTGCCAGATCATCTACTGGGCCTTGCCAAGTGGCAGTATCTAATCTGATTAGATAAATGTTTGATGAATTAATATTTACTGGAAAACTTATGATACATTTTTGCATAGAAGAACAGAAAAAAAAATATGTCATGACTTTTCTGATGACCCAATAATTTAAAAATAATCAATCCCGGGAAAGAAGAGAGAGGAATAGAACCATCTAAAATCCAGATCTACCTATAGTAGACAACTCTCAACTGGCCTTTCACTCCAACCACATGAGTATGCTTCAGGACTTCCTTGTTTCTCTGTGGTTTCATCTCCCTCAACACAGTGATTTTCAAACCATACCTCTTTATGGTTTTGATTTCCATGTTCTGCGTGAGCACATAACTGAAATGGGCCAATCACAGTACTTTCCTGGAACTAGAGAAAACTATCCAGACCTTCCGTGATGGTAAAACTGGAACAAGAGAGAGATGGGAATGAGTAGAGTGTTTTCAGTTGTGTGGCCCAGGCTGATGTAAGAGAATGAATTCTGTCCATTTCCTGGAAGGGTAAGTGACATCCAGTATAATTTGGCAATCAAACAAGAATTTATTGAGAACTTCATCTATGTCCAGGAGAAAACACAGCCATAGCTACCAAATACACTAATATTGGGAAGTCAAAATTAAAATATGTGAAAGAAAAGATATGGTGTACAATTAAATGCTAGTTGATTTGGGCCGGACAGTGCTATGTGAAAAGGGAGGGATCACTTCTGAGCTAGATTAAAGGGGCTGAAGAATGAAGTTTGGCTTCCATAGGGTGCATGGATTTGATGACACCAAAGAGAGATCTTGGCATTGAGGGAAACTAAGGCAAGGAAGTAGGAATAGAATAGCGTGTGGGGCTGGGGTGAGAGCTTTGGAAGTGTGGGATAAAAGAGGTTAGGGGCACATTTCTATTGGCCTGAGCACCAATCTGAAAAAAAAAAAAAAAGAAAGAACTTTAACATCCATTTGCCTTCTATTTGCTCTGGCTTAAGCACCTTGCTTTGAAAACTGGAAGGCTCTGTGCAGAAGTAATAGTTCTGACTTTGAGAGCTGATATAGATGGGAATTTCCAGAAGGAAACCAGAAATGTATCCTCAGATAAACTTTGCCCTGATCTGTGAGGAGGCCAGATGACTTGAGAACCTTTTGTTCCCCTAAACTGGTGCATTGGAAGCAACTCAGCCAGGTGTGGAGTACTGACCTGAGAGGCCTGGCGGACAGATGAGAGTGATCAACGGCTTCTCCAAACTATATGATGAAGATTTGTTTCATATTTGAGCAAAGCAAGAACTGTCACTGGGGAAATGGCTCTCCAATTTGAGAAGTATTAATCACCTAATTAACTGGAACACCTGCTCATAAAACACATCCCACCCAGGGAACCACATTAAACAAAGCATGAGGATGTACCACACAGTCTTGATGGGGGCATCTTCATTCTTGGCTGGCCTCCTTGGGCATTGGGGCCCACAACACTCTCTAGCCAGCTGTTGGACTTGAAAGAGGCTGCAGAGCACTACACTTATTTAGCAGGTAACAATTCCTGCAGAGAAACCATTCTTGCAAGTTACCTGGAATCCCAGGTGTCCCAGAATGTACTAGGCACTGTTCTGAGTATTCTGCGTACATTAAATTTCTAATCTTCACAAGAACCAAATGAGGTCCCCTACAGTGATTGAGGCTGGATTAATGTTCACAGCTCTAATTTCCTCTTCCAGTCTCAAAGGAAGACTACATTTCCCAGCCCCCCTTGCAGTTAGGCCAGTACCATGTGCCTGGTTATGACCAATGGAGCAAGTGCAGAGGTGGATACCATGTCTGGACTTGGTCTTTGAAACCTCTATGAAGTCAGCCAAGTCCTCTTTCTTTGATATTGGCTGGACAAATAGCAGGGATCCTGTATAAGATCCCAGGGTGCTCTGAGAGAATAGCAGAGAACCAGAAAGGAAGGCATTTGTATCCCTGAATTGCATAGAAGATCATAGCCAGACATACTATATCGAGAGAAGAAACTACTGGGACCGATAGATAGTGTAATGGTTATGCCACTGGATTCCCATGTAGTCGACCATGACTTGAGTCTGGGCCTGGCTTTTCAAAACTCACACCAGGTACTTGTGTGTGCATGACCAAAATCCTGAGAGGAGGAGAAGTGGCTATCCCCCCTGGGGAGTGATATCTCGCTTTTTGTATCTCTGTCTGTCTTTGTCTCTCCGTCAAATGTACGTGCCCTATAGCAAAAAATCTCTCAAAAAAAAAAGAGAATAAACTATTAATAAATCTCTTACTGAGATTTGAAGGCTGTTTTATAACCATCAGCATTTATTACACAGGGTGATGTACCAGGACACTCTCCATAATTGTGTTCTCCAAATCACACAGGATCAATCTTAGGAAAAGCTGCTACCTCTATGGTATTTCAGAAACAATGAGAAATTCTCCCATCCTGACTATACTTCCTCCTATTGGTTCATCATTGAAATGCTTGTAAACAATAACTCTCATTATCTGCCCTTTTCTTAGCTTTTGTTCATTCATTCAACAGATATTTACTGAGCACTTCCTAGGCGCAGGGGGAGTTATCGTGAAGACACAGTAAACACACTTGCTATTCTTACAGAGTCATACATGGGCAACAGATGTAAAACAACCAATTAAGCCAAAAAATTAATGTATAATTACAAATGATAACATGTTGGGAAGAAAATCAATAGGGGGCTATGGAAAAGACAAATAGAGGCCAGCAAAGTTGCAAACAAGTGGGAAGCTCACCGTACGTACTTCTCTCATTCTGCAGCGCCCTTGCCACCTTCGTACTCTGGAGAAATTGCCCAGGTCCTTCACCCTATAGCTCGAAGCACTTTGTACTTCCTTCCTTTTTCTCCTCCACTCTATGAGAGATGTCTTCATTTTACCCGCGGCTCCATAAGCCTGTATCACTGTACTCCCTAGGAATGTAATTATCTCCTCACACATCTCCCACCTTCTCCAGTTAGATTGTTAGTCCTTTCAGAAATGAAATGTGACTTATTGAACTCCTTGGGAAAATTGTCTATCTTCATTGAGTCAAATTCTTCTCTTCTAGGTCTTTCTGGAACCCACCACTTCCAGAATTTCTCCTTAACACTGAAACTATTCTTTTCAATGACCTCCTCATTCTTCTAGTTACTTCGGCTGAAATTCTGGGAGTCCTTCTTTTCTCTCTTCCTTTCTTACTCAACACCCAAATAACCAGAAAATCCTGTTTAGTTTTCTTCAAGTTGAAAATCCAACCATTTCTGTCCATGTCTACCATGACCACAAATGACTATCATTTCTGGCCTGGATTATACTAACAAACTCTAATTCCTTGCCTCCATCATTCCCTACCTTATATAGGCAACTTTATTATTTTTTAAGATGGAAAAGAGAGAGAAAACCTCATACAGAGTCTTCATGCAGTAATCCATCTTCCACCTTAGGCATCCAGATAATGGACAACTATGCACATAACCAGCATGTACAGTGAGGCCTCAAGATGCAAACCCAAACCTTGCAACATGGCCTCCACACCATGGAGGGCTGTATTAGTGCTGCACATCTGTAGCCAGCCTATCCTCAGTATTTTTTTTAATGGTTTTTGCCATAGGGTGTGTGCACTTATTGGAGACAGACAGAAAGAAGGAATGTGAGAAATTACCCCCCAGGGAAGATAGCCACATTTCAGTCCCTTCTCCTCCATTCTCTTCCTGGGATTTTGGGCACACACACATATGTGCCTGACATGATTTTTAAGTGTCCAGGTCTAGGACTTGAACCAAGGCTGGCCATGTAGAAATCCAGCACCTTAACCACCTGCCACCTGCTAGTCCTATACTCAACTTTTTTTTTTTTTAATATAGTATTTTGTTATTGTCATGTGCACTTGCCAAAGAGATAGAAAGCAAGAAATCGCCCTTTGGGGGGATGGCCATGGCACAATTTCTTCTCCTCTGTTTTCCCAGGATCTCGGGCATGCATGCACATGCACTTGGTGTGTTTCAAGCCTCCAGGTCTGGGACTCAAACCACAGTCAGCCATGTGGTAGTTCAGTAACATAATCATTATGCCATCTGTGGCCCATCCCCAACTCAGATTTTAAGACAGTAGTCCTTTCATATTAAAATATAGGTCAGAACATGTCATTCTTCTGATCTAAAGCTTGCAATGAAAGCACTTCTGCTTCTGTGATAAAGAAACAGGAATTGAACATCTCCCCCCTTAAACAGGTGGAAAAACTAGACAAACTATGAAATAAGGTGATTTTTAAACCCTGGAAAATTGGAACTGCATTACTGTGCTCTCTGATGTGACAAACAAATGAGGTGGGCTGTATGATTGTGCCAGGTTATGCCTAGATAACATCTAGGATGTGGCACAGAGAATCCGCCATTCTCTCTTGGCTAAGCAGAGATCAGAGAAGACAATGTGTCTAGAACTGTAAAATTTCATACCTGATGGGACCAGCAGTTAGCGTAATGGCTATGTCGCTGAACTCCCACGTAGTCGACCGTGGTTTGAGTCCCGGACCTGGTGGCTTAAATTCGCGCCGGGCGCGTGTGCATGCGTGCCCCAGGAGAATGGAGGAGAAGGAATTGCGGCGTGGCCATCCCCCCTGGGGGGTGGTTTCTCACTTTCTGTCTCTCTATCTCTCTCTGTCTGCCTGGCGAGCGCACGCACCCTATAGCAAAAACCTCTCCAAATAATAATAATAATAATAATTTCATACCTGAGATGTGGGAATTGAATAATAGGAGAGCTCTAGGGATCTACGGAGAGGTTCCCTTGAGTTTTGTCTATGTATTTGTCAGAGAAAACTCTGAGGCCAAGGAAGGAACCACCAAAAATGAGGAGGCTGAATAATTCCCAGAATTCACATACGACTGGTAAGAGTGTTTTTACTAGCCACAGTGAAAAGCCTTATAATACACAGGGCACTGGGTAGAAATCTCAGAAAAGCATTTTCATTGTAGTAGAGTTAAAGACACCTTGGATTTACCCTATTAAAAGCTTAAAAACAACCTTTAAAAGGGTCCAACTGATTCCATGGAGCTTCACTGTGAAATAGAACAAAGCCTCATACATTTTAAAGAAATATAACCAGATTGGGACCAGCAGTTAGCGTAATGGCTTTGTCCCTGAACTCCCATGCTGCTGACTGTGGTTCGAGTCCTGGACCCGGTGCTTAAACTCATGCCGGGCACATGTGCGTGCATGTCCAAGATCCTGAGAGAAGATATTGTGACATGGCAATCCCCCCGGGGGGTGATTTCTTGCTTTCCATCTCTCTGTCTCTGTCTTTCTGGTGAGTGCACACGCCCTATAGCAAAATAACAAGATCACTCAAAAATATAAATTTCACAATGACTGATCTCTCTTAAACATTAACAGAAATAAAAAGAAGCCTGAATATATAATTTATAAAAAGGGAAAAATAAGACTAATAAATGGTAAAATGATATAATTAACAGATAAGGGTGTTAAAAACAACTGTTATACCAGCACAAAGATGAATCTGAACCCCTACCTGTCACTGTTAACAAAAATCAACTCGAAGTGGATATCATGCTGGGTAAAGTCTCTTTACAATTTAAATGATCTATAGCAATTAAATGTATAAATAATAATTACATTAATACATTACAAATTAAAACAAAACAAAAGATCTAAACCAAAGACCACAAACTATAAAACTACTGGTGGAAAACACTGGGGGAACTCTGGGAGACACTGGGGTGGGCGAAGACTTCTTAAAAGCAAGACCCCCAAAGCACAGGCAATACTCCCCAAAATAGACAGGTGGGATTACATCAAATTAAGAAGTTTCTGCACAGCAAAGGACATAGTAATTAGTGTGAATTGACAGAGACTGAAAGACTAGAGGACATAAAAGCATTGAAAATTGTAATGGACATTCAAGACAAAGTGGAAGGAGAGTGTGGGAGGGGAAAAGCGTAGGAAAGGAAATTTGGCAAAAAAAATAGAGAGGTAAGACATTGGTGGGACACAGATATGGCTTATTATCTGTTGATGATGACGGGTATAGCATTCTCAATTGGGCTGGACTGAGGTGCATATCACGCTGGATAAAGTCTCTTTATAATCTAAATGATGTATAGCAATTGAATGTATAAATAATAACAATAATAATAATAAATTTAAAAAACAACTATTATACATCTACCTCATACTTTCAGGAGGTATAAAAAATGGAATATATGTAATAGAACCAAATAAATCCTGCAGATACTACAACAGGGATGAAACTTGAGGACACATGTGAAGTGAAATAAGCCAATCATAGAAGGACAAATAGTGCCTGATTCCACTTGGTAAAGAAAAACTTCAGACAATTTAATTTAGTCGAGTTTAATCAAGCAAAAATAAAGACGATTTTGAAACTGGGACCCCATAATGTTCTAGGACAGGAAAGTGACAAATGGAAGTGAGAGAATAAGGTAGAAAAATAATTGGACTGGTTACATCTTGAAGTTTGTCTGTGTTAACACAGTTCAAAAGTCTCAGGATGCCTGTGATTGACTGAATCTAGTCACTCAATTGGTTGTAACCTAGTAACTTTACTAATTAAACATTTTTTCAAGCGAGGTCATAATTTGCTTATGGAAACTAAAGGAAGAGTATGGAGGCTTTCTAGGCCAATATACTTTAACATACTTATATGAAGGTTCTAAACTAGAAGAACTAAGAGAAGTAGAAAGTAGAATGATGGAACCAATGGTTAGGGATAGAGAGAAATGGGGATTTGCTATTCAATGGATACATTTCATCATGCAAGATGCAAAAGTTCTATAGACCTGGGGCACACTAATGTGCATATAGTTAACAATGCCATATTGTCCACTTACAAATTTGTTAAAAGGGTGGATTTTATGCTGTGTATTTTTATATGACAATTAAAAACTGGAATGTGTAGAGATGTAAAATACAATAGGTGCAATGAAATTATATGAATAAGATTAACAGCATGTAAGAGCCAGGAAAAAATCTTGTATTCAGAATTTATTATTTTTTAAAAACCTTTTACAACTCAGTAATAAGAAGACCAATGGACAGCAGGTGGCATGGAGGTTAAGGCAGCTGGATCCCACATGGATGATTGCATTGTTTGAGTCCCAGACCCAGAAGACCGAAAAACACGCTGAGTGGGTGTGTATGTCTGCCCAAAATCCTGAGAGGAGAAGGAATTGTGGCATGGTCATCCTTCCTGTGGAGTAATTTCTCACTTTCCCTCTCTATATTTCTCTCTGTCTCTCTTTGGAGAGCATACACACCCTAAAGCAAACAAAATAAAACAACAACAACAAAAAGACCAATGGCCTAATTAAAAATAGGCAGACAACATGAAGAGATACTTTATCAAAAATTACATGTAAAGAGACATAAATAACAAATAAATACATTGAAAGATGTTCAAAATTATTTTCATTATGGAAAAGCAAATTAAAATCTCAAAACCACCAGAAAGGCCAACATCAAAGACTGTAATTACTAAGTTTTGATGAGAATATGAAGAAATGGTACAACCATTTCTGAAAACAGTTTAGTGCTTTTGTAAACAGTTTGGCAAGTTAAACATACACTTATCATATGGTGCAGGAATGTACATTTCCCAATGCCTATTTAAAAAAAAAAAGGAAAACATATGCCTACATAAAGACTTGCATATGATGTTTATAGAGGCATTATTTATCATAGCCAAGAATTAGAAACCATCTATGTGTCTATTAACTGATAAATGGATAAAAATACTAAAATTACATATTTATACTATTGTTCATCAGTTAATAGAAACAAACTCCTGGTACAAAGGATGACATAGCTAAAACCCAATACATTTTAAGTAAAAGAAGCCAGATACAAAGACAAGACTACATACTATATAATTCCACTTAGCTAAAATCTGAAAAAGCCCAAAACTACAGAAACAGAAAACATCAGTTGTTGCCTGAGGCCACAGGAAGTGTGGAATGGGCAGTGGGATTGCCCACTAACAGGCATGTAGGAACTTTCTGAGTAATGGTGTGTTCTAAGACTGGATTGTGATGACAACCACACAGACAAATGATTTACTAAAACTCATCAAACTGGACTTTTAATGGGTGATTTTTATTTTGTGTGAATTTTACCCAATAAACTATTTAAAAATATAATTTTGTAATGTTAAATAATAATATACCAAAGGGTTTACAACGGAAGCTGAAATAAAATATATAAAAATAATAGCACAAAGGAAAGAAGGGAGGTAATGGAAGTATACTGCAATAAGGGTATTATATTATGGGTAAAATGTTATAATATTATTTGAAAATAGAGTAAAATAAGTTAATAACATATATTGTAAACCCTAGGGAAGCCAAAAAAAAAGAAGGAACAAAGACAAACAGCTGAAAGTCCATAGGAGAACTGAATGAAATCATTCTAGATTCTTTATTTTGGAATTTTACCTGCTCTGGCCACAAAACAAACAAAAAGAAATGCATAACTTAGTGGTGAACTTCGATGTTGGTCATGTAGTAACCATTTTACTATCTATACGTGTCCCATAATACAATGTTCTACACCTTAAATGTACAACATAAAACTTATTTTTAAAAATAAATTTTTCTTTCTTTTATTTTTTGGAGAAGTTTTTGCTATAGGGCGCGTGCTCTCGCCAGACAGATAGAGAGAGACAGAGAGACAGAAAGCGAGAAATCACCCCCCAGTGGGGATGGCCATGCCACAATCTCTTCTCCATTCTCCTCTAGGGCTCTTGGGCACGCACACACACACGCCCGGCGTGAGTTTAAGCCACCAGGTCCGGAACTCGAACCGCAGTTGACTACGTGGGAGTCCAGTGACATGGCCATTACGCTAACTGCTGGTCTCAAAAATAAATTTTAAAAAGTACAACAAAAAGAATAGAATCAAGAGCTCAGAGGGATCAGCAGTTAGCATAATGGCTATGTTGCTGAACTCCCAAGTAGTTGATGGCGGTTCGAGTCCCGGACCCGGTGGCTTAAACTCATGTCGGGGACATGTGCGGGTGGGGCCAAGATCCCCGACATGGAGGAGAAGGGATTGCGGCGTGGCCATCCCCTCTGGGGGGTGATTTCTCACCTTCTATCTCTCTGTCTCTTTCTGTCTTTCTGGTAAGCACACGTGCCAAAAAAAAAAAAAAAGAATCAAGATCTCAGAAATAAATTCACATATTTATATGTTAATTTCCAGCAAAGGGCCAATACAATTCAATGGGTAAAACATAATCATTTCAGCTTTAGATGCAGGAACAATTGGCTATGTATATGCTAAATAAATAAATAAATAATCTTAATTATTTTCCTGCACCATATACAAGAATTAACTTGAAATGGTTTATATAAAAATATAAATGCTAAATGTATAGAAACTTCTAGAAGAAAACAGAAGAAAATGTTTTCAAGCTTGATTTAGCAAAGATTTTTTAGATAAGATACAGAAAGACCATAACAACAACAAAATAATAAACTGGACTTAATCAAAATTAAGAACATTTGTTCTTTGAAAGACATTACAAAAATGAAAAGACAAGTGACACACTATAAGAAAATATTTGTAAAATGTACATCCAATAATGGGTTTGTGTCCAGAATACATAAAAATCTTTCAAACTTCAATAAAACAATCTAATTTTTAAAAATTTAGGTCAAAGGTTAAATAAGCACTTTTCCAAAGAAGACATATAGATAGGGAATATAGATATGAAAAGATTAGTCATTAGGAAAATGCCAAATTAAAAACACAATGAGATACCACTGCTACCTGACTAAATGGCTAAAACTACGAAGTGCTGCTGTGGCTGTGGAGCAACTACGAGCCTCCTGACGCGAAGGGAATGCTAAGTGGGAAAGTCTTTGGCAGTTTCTAGGGAAGTTATGCGTTCACTTACTACATGACTCGGAAACCCCAGGACTCCTAGTATTTTAATCAAGGAAAATGAAACCCTACTTCCACAAAAGATCAGTATACAGATGTGTTCAGAAGTGTTATGTATAATAATCAAACAATAAAAAATAAAAAATGTTTTATCAGCTGGTGAATGGACAACCAGACTGTGGTACACTTAGCAATAAATGAATGAATAAGGGAATGAACAAAGAATTGATTTTAAAAAGGATGAAACTATAATAAAAATTAAAAAAAAAAAGGATGAATCTTAATTCTGAAAAGGCAAAAGGCAGATGAGAAACCAGATCATTGGTTACTAGGAATGGGGGATGAGAGGAGATTACTGACTATAAAAAGGCATATGGAACTCTGCACTGATGGAAATATTCTACAGCTTGGTTATGATTTTGGTTACACAATTACACACACACACACATACACGCACATGCCAACGCTTATTTTGCTATACTGTTAAAAAGAGTAGATTTTACTATCTATCAATATTTTAATAAACTTGACAAAAACAAAAGATACAAATCAGAAAAAAATCCCAAACTAACCTAAGCCTTAATTTACTCACTTATAAAATTGTATACACTTATTGTTTTTTCTTGAAAAATGAAAATAATTTTAAAATTTATAATAATTAGGGACCAGCAGTTGGCATAATGGCTATGTTGCTGGACTCCCATGTAGCCAATTGCGGTTTGCGTCCCGGACCCAGTGGCTTAAACTCGTGCTGGGCGTGTGTGCATGTGTGCCCAAAATCCTGAGAGGAGAATGGAGGAGAAGGGATTGCTGCTTTCTCACTTTCTATCTCTCTGTCTCTTTCTGTCTTTCTGGCGAGTGCACGTACCCTATAGCAAAAACCTCTCCAAAAAAAGAAAAAAATTATAATAATTAAATAAATAATATATGTTATATATTAAATTATTAATAATAATTTTTTCTTTTATCCACAGAAATGATCTTGGCCATGATTCCTAAGTCATAGCTACGATTATCATTTGCTATTTGTGTCACTGACAAATAAGGATTACACACATGTATGACAAGCATCTATTCTTATGCTCTATACACACTGGTAACTTGCACAACACTTAAATAATATGACACTTATTAAAAGAGGCAGAAAAGAGTCAATAATCTTTTCAAAACCTAAGCAGACACCAGACTCCAGACCATGGTGAGAACAATTAGCTTTTTCAATCCATGCCCTGCCCTCTTTTCTTAATTTGCAATGGAATGTTTGTTGACTGGGTTGAAAGAAGAATTCTCAAAAATGTGCCTATTTCTCACGGCCTAGGAGGTATCTGGATGCTGACATATATGGCAATGTGGCTTGTAAATGCATTTTCATAGCTGACATAATTACACCCAGAGTAACTGAGTCTGTTTTGTGATCTCTTCCGTTTTCTCTGGAAGTAGAATTACTCCCTCACTTGGCCTCAGAGCTCAACCTGTGTTTGCATTTTCCTCAACTGTAATAAGTAGTTCTTGTCATCTAGCCTTAGTGTTTGACACCTTCACAAATTTTCATCCCCCAAACATCCTGATGTGAATCATCCTATCAACCCTAAGTAATTATTTTCTCTTTCTTTCTTTTTTAATTGCCAGAGGTCACATGTGCTAGTCTGAGAGAGACAAAGAAAGAGAGAGGGGGGGAAAGCAAGAAATGACCTCCTGTGGAACACGGTCATACCGCAATACCTTCTCCTTCACCTATCCCTCCTTTCAGAATTTTGGGCACTCGTGCACACGTGTCAGGTCTGTTTTTCAAGCTGTTAGGTCCAGGATTCAACCATGTAACCTGCCATGTGGGATCCAGCCACCATAACCATTGGGCCATGGGCTGTCCTGGGCGCAAATTTCTAGTCATTCATTTCAACTATAAACAAATTCCCTATATCTACCCAAATCTGGGTTTTTGAAAGCAGACATATCTTCAAACTACAATACCATAATCATAATTTTGTTTTTTAATAATAATAGCAATTCTAATGGTCATAACACAGCAACTCTTACTATTAATTGGTAACTAGGCTTGGACCATGCTAACCACTTAGAAGTAACCCTCACAGCTATGCTATACCCATTAAACAATGAGGAATTTAGGCACAGAGCATCTCAATGGCTTTGCCCAGACCACATACCCAGTGAAGGGCAAATCTGGGCTCTGTCACAGGTCTTACTCCATAGCTCACATTCTTTCCAAGGATGAGAACAATTAAGAGCTCACCTTGCCCTCTATGTGCAAGGATATGTTAATCTCAGAAGTAAATTTAGGTCATTCTTTTAGAAAAAAGAAAAAACAAGACTTTGAAAACTTAATTTGCAAAACTTTCCTCTTAAGCGAGCCACCACATTTAGATCTCCTCTTCAGTTACAACAAGGCCTAATCTCCAAACAAATTATTTTCCTTGAGGACCACTTATAGGCAAATGCTGGTAGCAGACTGGCAATTATGGACCCATATGACCCTTACTGTAGTCAACCCTCAGTAGACATCATTAATCAATCATAGCAGCCTTTGCCAGAGTTCCTCCCTGACTCCTTGGTCATTTTCATTATTCTACTGGGGCAGCCTCTAGCAGTTGATTAGCATTGATAGATAAGTTAAAAATCATTCACCATACCTGTACTAGTTGAGCTCATTTGGCTGATATTTTGATTTTTCTCCCTCTACAGGTAAAAGCAGATAACAGAGCAGGTGAACTGAAAAGATGTCATATAATGACTAGTCTGCTTTGATCTCTCTTCTGTGAGACCATAGCCTCAGCTGCTCTCAAGACCTGTCATTCCAGAACATCAAGGAAGTATCTTCAGCAACCAGGATTTTATGTCTCTAGTTCTGCATTTACAAAGTCAAAATGTGGGAAAGAATTCAATGGTTCCTGAGAAGGATGAAATCTACAGCAGCAGTTCTTGACCCTGGCTACATATGAGAATCACTTGGGGGATCCTTTAAATTGTGAAGATTCCCAAAAGCCATTCTAGAGTAATTAATTTCACATCTAGTCATACATGCTAGAGAACTCAGCAATTCCATATCTAGATGTATGTGCACACATATGTACAAAAGAGACATGTAAGAAAATGCTAATTATAGCATTGCTTAGAAATGTAAATTATTGGGAAAACCTAAATGTCCATCGTAATGATAGATCAATTATGATTATACATGTAGTGGGAAACTAGGCAGATGTTTAAATTAATGAAAATGTCATGTAGACACATAAATATACTCTTAAGACACAATTAAGTAAAGGACAAAGTTAAAAAATATGTGCAGTATATACTATTTGCATAAATTTTCCCAAAAAAATTTTCTTTAATGATGATAGAGTGCAAGCACATGCATTTGAGAGTGGAAGAGACAGAAAATGACAGAGAGAGAGAGAGAGAGAGAGATGAGCATCCTCCACTGTCTGATCACACTGCAACTGCCTTCCTCTAGTATGACCTCCAGCCCACCAGACTGGGGCACTGGCATGCATACCTGGTGAGTTTCAGGCTGGCTGGGTCAGGGAATCAAACGTTGCATTGCAGAAGCTGGCTTCTCTTGAGTAATTCAATATAGTTACTTCAAGAATGTTTTCATATTATTTCTTAATTTTTCTATATGCCAAAATATTTCAATATAACAATTACTTTTTCTGGTATTAAGATCACCAGACGAGATGTATGAAAAATCACTAGCATAGTGCTCCATAACTGGTAGTCAATAATTGGTCATTAAATGGTAGATAGCTTTATTATGAACTCATAAATTCTGCTTAAATATGCTCAAAGACACTCATCCTAATATATCTTAATAACATATTTGAAGCAATTTAAAAGCCCAATGATAAGTTGTTGTATAGAATATAGTACATTCGTTCATGTGGATGGACATATGAAAAATTATGCAACCATTAAAATGATGGTTTTGCAGAATAACATTATGGAAAACTTAATGCATGTTAATGAAAGAAACAATGTACAATATTATATGCATATGTGGTATCTAATTATGAAGAAACTAGCATAACATGCAAAACACCAGGAGAGGGGATAGAATTATGGGTTACTTACCTTCTTTACTCTTCTTGCAATTTTCTGTACTAATTTCTTATTATTTAAAAAATTAAGAAGTTGGGACCAGCAGTTGGCATAATGGCTATGTCGCTAGAGTCCTATGTAGTCAACTGCTATTTGAGTCCCGGACCCGGTGGCTTAAACTCACGTTGGGTGCATGTACGTGTGTGCCCAAGATACCTAGAGGAGAATGGAGGAGAAGGGATTGCATCATGGCCATCCCCCCGGGGGGTGATTTCTCGCTTTCTATCTTTCTGTCTCTCTGTTTTTCTGGCGAGCGCACACGCCCTATATCAAAAACCGCTTCCCTCCCCAAAATAACTAAGAAGTCAAATAGAATTCATATATTCCTAGGTAGCATTTAAAGAAAATAGGACCACATGATTCATACTCAGAGAACTGACCATCTAGGAGAGAAGCACATTTAGGCAAGAGAAAGACAGGGAGATTTTATTTTTTTAATTAATTTGCCAGAGGGTGCATGTGTGCTTGTGAGAGACAGAGAAAGAGAGAGAGAGAGAGAAGAGGTTGAGAAAGAGAGGAAGAGGGAGAAAACACTCCCAATGGAATGTAATCATGCTGAAATCCCTTCCTCTCCTTTTCTACATCCAGGTGGGATTTGAGGCGGACATGCACAAGCGCGTGTGCACATGCACACACACACACACACACACACACACACACATGCACATACATGCCTACTGTGTTCATTCAAGCTGCCAGCACCAGGATTTAAATGGTTGTGTCAACTATAGCTCCCTTAACCATTAGGTTGCAGGGTCTAGAGTCACAAGTCCATTTATTGAAACCATTTATTGAAATTAATTTGCAATACTTATTTATTTCATGATAGTATATGCACAAAAATGAGAGAGGGAGAAAGAGAAGAACCCTTGGTAAGATCTCATCATGCTTAGGTCCCCTCTCCTCACCTCTTCAATCCTCAGGAACTGGGGAGCTCATGTATACTTGGGACATGAGCAGCTGCTCCAAGCATCCAAACCTATGGTCAGTCATGAGGCTTCCAGCACCAAAATCTAGGACACTATGGGCTGAGCCACCTAGGTTGGACCATGAAATTAATTTTGTTGAAAAGATTTTTGCCATCGGGTGAGTGTTCTTGCCATAGAGAAAGAGAGAAAGAAACTGAAAAAGTGAGAAATCACCACCCCCAGTGGGGATGGCCATGCTGCAATCCCTCACCATTCACCTTGCAGGATTTTGGGCACACATGCACATGCATTTGGTGTGAATCTCAAGCCTCTGGATCTGGGCCTCGAACCATGAAGTCAGACATGTGAGATCCAGTGCCTTAACTACCACTCCACCTTCTGGCTCAGAAATTATTTTTTTAGAAGAATAATAGGCATGTTATATATCGGGATTTTAGAAGCTTCTGCTTTTTCTTTCCAAATGTGCCTTGGAAATGTCTCTACACATTTTAAATTCTGGTTTAACTTCATGACTCTGAAGTTAACTTCTTGCAACTATTAATACATCATGTATACAGGAAGGAACTACAATGTTGTTACTGCCCATGAGACACACACACACACACACACACACACACATGCACATACATGCCTACTGTGTTCATTCAAGCTGCCAGCACCAGGATTTAAATGGTTGTGTCAACTATAGCTCCCTTAACCATTAGGTTGCAGGGTCTAGAGTCACAAGTCCATTTATTGAAACCATTTATTGAAATTAATTTGCAATACTTATTTATTTCATGATAGTATATGCACAAAAATGAGAGAGGGAGAAAGAGAAGAACCCTTGGTAAGATCTCATCATGCTTAGGTCCCCTCTCCTCACCTCTTCAATCCTCAGGAACTGGGGAGCTCATGTATACTTGGGACATGAGCAGCTGCTCCAAGCATCCAAACCTATGGTCAGTCATGAGGCTTCCAGCACCAAAATCTAGGACACTATGGGCTGAGCCACCTAGGTTGGACCATGAAATTAATTTTGTTGAAAAGATTTTTGCCATCGGGTGAGTGTTCTTGCCATAGAGAAAGAGAGAAAGAAACTGAAAAAGTGAGAAATCACCACCCCCAGTGGGGATGGCCATGCTGCAATCCCTCACCATTCACCTTGCAGGATTTTGGGCACACATGCACATGCATTTGGTGTGAATCTCAAGCCTCTGGATCTGGGCCTCGAACCATGAAGTCAGACATGTGAGATCCAGTGCCTTAACTACCACTCCACCTTCTGGCTCAGAAATTATTTTTTTAGAAGAATAATAGGCATGTTATATATCGGGATTTTAGAAGCTTCTGCTTTTTCTTTCCAAATGTGCCTTGGAAATGTCTCTACACATTTTAAATTCTGGTTTAACTTCATGACTCTGAAGTTAACTTCTTGCAACTATTAATACATCATGTATACAGGAAGGAACTACAATGTTGTTACTGCCCATGAGTCTCTGAACAGAGGTATGTGAGAATGGTTGTCCATGGAATGGAGGACAAGCTGAGAACTGTCTTTTGGTGATCAGAATGAGAGGAAAGATCCTTAGACCCATGAAAGTGTGCTTGCCTTCCAGAGGCATGACTTGAACTCTGGGAAGCAGACAGGGTAGTCCCTAGAGCGCAACCTTGCAATCAGTCAGACTTAAAGACATAGCTTTGCCATTGGCCTTTGAATCGATAGACATAATATGATAAAGATGTCAATCCTTCCCCAAATTAGCATAGAGATTTAACATAATCCCAGTCAACATTCTTGTAGAAATCGACACATTGTAATTTATATGGAAAAGGAAAGGAACTATTCTAGTCAAAATAACTTGATAAAGAAGAACAAAGTTAGAGAAGGTATATGACCTGATTTCAAGAGATGTAATATTTAGAGTAGTTAAGACGGTGTGGTATTGGTGAAAAAGTAGAAACATGGCCAATGGCATCTAATAGAGTCCAAAATTGGACCCACACATGTTATCAAATGATTTCAAAGAAGTTATAAGGCAAATCAGTAGAGAGCCTTTCAACATATTGGAAACCTGCAGCGGGGGCGGGGGGGGAGTCAAAACCAAAAAATTCCTCTACCTGCACTTTGCACCATAGACAACAATAAACTCCAAGTGGACACAGACTTAAATATAAATCCTGAAATAAAAAAAAAATTGCTAGAAAATAGCACTAGAAAAAAATATTTCTGAATAGAAATTAGGTAAAGATGTTACAGCTATGACACAAAACAATTCATAAAAGGAAAAAAATGATAAATTAGGCTTCATATAAATTTAAAAATCTGTTCTTCAAAATACGGTTAAAATAATCAAAAGACAAAACAACTCAGCTGAAATGTGCAAAAATTTGAATAAAATTTAAACAAAGAAGTATGCCAATGGCAGATGAGTACATAAAATGATATAAATTAAAACTGCAGTGAAATATCACTACAGACATATTAGATTGGGAGGAAAAAAAGATAACAAAAGTGCTGCTGAGGGTGTGGAGTAACTAGAATTCTCATATGTTGTTCTTAAAAATGCAAAATATTACCATAACTTTGGGAAAAAGTTACACAGTTTCCTTGCAAAATTAAATATGCTTTCTATATGATCCAATAATCACATTCCTAGGTTATCTACCTCAAAGAAATGAAAACAGTGTGGTATTGGTAAAAAAGTAGAAACATGATCAATGGCATATAAGAGAGTCCAAAATGTTTACATAAAACCTTTTATACAGAAGTTTATAGCAACTTTATTCAGAAATACCAAATGCTGAAAGCAACCAAAATGCCTTTCCACTGGAAATAGGTAAATAAACTGGATTATATCCATTATGTGGAATACTACTCAGCAATAAAAAATGAATTATCGATATGTACCACAGCATAGATGAATGTCAAATGCATTATATTAAGTGAACTAAATCTGTCTGAAAAGGCTAAATTCTGTATGATTTCATTTATATGATGCTCTAGAATATGAAAATTACAGGGACAGAAAACAAATCAGTGGTAACTGCTGACTGGGAGGAGGGGCTGACCACACTGTGGCATGAGGAGGGGTATGTGAGTGTGTGTGTGTGTGTGTGTGTGTGTGTGTGTGTGTGTATCTATTCTATATCTACACTATAGAAGAGAATACATGACTCTGTGACTGTATGGATTTATAAAATCTCAGAAAACCATACACTGAAAAGAGGATTTTACCTTATGGAAACTATACCTCAGCACACCAAAGTTAAAAAGACCGACTGCTATTTATTTATTTATTTATTGAGGTTTTTGCTATAGGGTGCATGTACTCAGTGGAGACACAGAGAGAGATAGGGAGAGAGAAAACAAGGGATCACCCCCCCACCCCACCCCCACCCCCGTGGGGATGGTCATGCTGCAATCCCCTCTCCATTCTCCTCACATGCCCAGTGTGAGTTTTAAGCTGCCAGGTCTGGGACTCAAACCATGGTCAATTACGTAAAAGTCCTGCAATGACCATTACACCATCTGTTGGTCCCCCACTTACTTTTTCAAGTAAAATTTCTATTGCACAAATAAACAAAATCATAAATGTCAACTCAAATACTTTCCCCAAACCACACTATGACACCAGCATCCAGGTTGAGGAAATGAATGTTGCTCGCACCTCCTAAGGTCTTTTTGGCACTTCCTTTCGATGCCCTGCTGAAACAACAACTCTGATCCCAACACCACAGAATAATTTTACTAGTCTTTGAACTTAACGTAAATGGAATTTTCCATCTGGACTCTTGGTTTCTTTTAATCAACATGTCTATGAGAGCCATCATATTGTTGTATATAGCATTCATTTCTCGTGGTGGTTTAGTGTTCCATTATATTAGCATGCTACAAATGATCAATTGTTCACTTATACAAATTTTGGTAGTTTCCCATTCAATGTAATTATGAATAAGGCTGTATAAGTATAAATATTCTTTTTTTTAAAAAAAAGTGCCCGTGGCGGGAACCATCAGTTAGCGTAATGGCTATGTCGCTGGACTCCCACGTAGTCGACTGCGGTTCGCATGTGGCTTAAATCTCACGCCGGGCGCGTGTGCGTGCGTGCCCAAGATCCTGAGAGGAGAATGGAGGAGAAGGGATTGCGGCGTGACCATCCCCCCTGGGGGGTGATTTCTCGCTTTCTGTCTCTAGGTCTCTGTCTGTCTGGCGAGCGCACGCGCCCTATAGCGAAAACCTCTCCAAAAATAAATAAATAAATAAATAAAAATAAAAAGTGCCCGTGGGGACATGAGCTCTCCAGAGAGAGACAGAAAGAGAGGAAGGAGGAAAGCACCCCCCATACATATGGGGCCCAGTCATGTTCTAATCCCTTCTCCAATTCATTTCTCCTTCCTGTTGAGATTTGGGGTATGCACACATGCCTGACATGTTTTTGAAGCCACCGAAGCTGGGATTTGAACTGTGGTCAACCATGTAGGATCCACTCTCTTAACCACGAGGCTACAGAGTTGGCCCTATAAGAACACTGTTGTATGTCTTTTGGTGCACATATCTCTGCCTTTCTACTGGTACACAAAGGGCCCCAAAAAAGCTCATAGAAAATAGAGTTAAAGTAAAAGTTTATTCTGGTGCAAAAAGAAAAAAGAAATCCATGCAATTTTTTCATAATATGCATTTTCTATGAAGTTTTTGAAGACCCCCTTCATCTATGTAGGCGTAGAATATCTGGTCAGAGAATATATTAGTTTTACATTGCTTCTTTGACAAATTATTATAAATTTGGTGACTTAGAACAAATCGTATTTAATATTTTAGTATTCCATAGCTAAGAAGTCCAACGAGAATCTCACTGAGCTAAAATCCAGGTGTTGACAGGACTGTGCTCCTCTCTGAGGCTCTAGGAGCTAATCTTTCCTGTTCTTCTCCAGCTGCTGAAGGCCACTTGCTTTCCTCCATTCATGGTGGCCTTGTTCCAGCAACTTTGGTCCCAATTCTTCTCCATCTAGTTCTCTTTTTGGACTCCCCTTTCCAATTTTAAGGACCTTTATCATTACATTGGGCCCATATAGATAATCCATGACACCCTCCTCATTATAGGGTCAGATGATTAGCAACCTTAATTCCATCTTTAGCCTTAATTCCTCTTTGCTATGTAACCTATTAGATTAACTGATAGGATGTGGACATCTGTGAGGGACCATTATTCTGCCAATAACATAGAGTATCATGTGTTCAGCTTTATTTTACTGAGAAACAGTTTTCTGAAGTAGCTGTACTAACTTAAAGTCCTACTACACTACACAAGAATTCAATTTGCTTGATAGCTTCACCAACATCTTTTCTTTTTTTCTCTTTTTCATTTTGGTAACACTGTACTGGTATCTTGCTGACTTTTTAATTTGTGTTTCTGTAATGACTAATGATGTTGAACAACTTTTTGAAAGCTAACTTGCCATATGAAAGCTTTTCTGAAGTATTTATTCAAGTCTTTTGCCCATTTTCCTATTGGATTTTATGTCTGTATTATTAATCTGTATGAGTTCCTTAGGTATTATGGACACTGTTCCTTTGTCATATAGATGTACTGTAAATATCTTCTCTTACTCTGTGACTTGCCTTTTAATCTTCATACTTATATCTCTTTTAAAAGAATTATTTTATTGATCTTTATTTATTTTATTCATTTATTTTAATTTGACCAGAGAAAGAGAGAGAAAGCAAGCTGCCAGGTTTGAATCGTGGTCGGCCATGTAGGAATCCAGTGTCCTTAACCACCACGCCACCTACCAGCCCCCATATTTATATCTTTTAATGAAAAGAAATTCTTAATTTTAATGCAGTCCAACTTTCTTTTATTGTTAAGATTTCATGATTATTCTATTTAAGTAATCTTTACCTAAGGGTATTCTTCCATGCTTTGCTCTAGAAACTGTATTTTATTTAGACTGTAAAATGCCTCAACTCTTTGATACAATTTTAAGCATATTTAAAAATTCAGTTTTCTCATATGGACATATAATTGATGAAAAAATAATTTTTTGAAAGTACTTTACTTTCCACTGGATATTAGCCTTACCTTTGCCATACAAGGAATACACATACACCACACACACACACACACACACACATCTTCCATTGATTTTTCCATTTGAAATGCCATACTTTTTATTAGAAAATATTTAAATATTGAAAATGTAATCTTTATTATAGTTTCTTTATATAGTTCCATTATTTGGGACTCTTGGACCACCAATTCCCATTTTGTTGTGTTGCTATTTCCTTCACAGTGGATTGCCTTCCTATGTAGTTTAATTTTTGTATGTGAGCTTATTTTCTGTAAGCATTGTGTGTGTACACATGTTTGTGTATATGCATCCTACACGATATGTATTTGGGCTGAACACATGAAAGCTTATTTTTCTTTCATGCAGAGTTTACAGCTGCCTTCCAAGAAGTGATTCAGCAATCCAGCTGTTTCCATCTAGCGGCTAAACTATCTCAAGATGCAGCTGCCACTGTCACTGAGGAACGAAAAGAAAACGCAGATCTCATGCCTTCCTTTCTATGCTTCAGCACAGAAATGACTTGTTTCACTCGTCCACCACCCAGAAATAGTCACATGATCCTGGCTAACATGGTCAGAAATGTAGGGGGAGTGTATGGATATCTGGTGGGCAGTGTATGTTCCTGTTCTTACAACTACCAAATATTCATTTGCCTGCTTCATCCACAGAAGGCAAGGTCCCCTGCCCCCCACCAAGGGAAGTACCTAAAGGCCCATCCAGTCATTCATCCAGTTCAAATTCCTTAAGATCCGGACATGGCTCCTCTTGTCAAAAAGACAAGATAGCTACACCTACGAGCAAACACACAATCTGTCCCTCTCGTCACCACAGTGGTAGAACATTGCAGGATAAGTTCTGAGAACACATTCATTCAGAAAGGGTGAGAAGGGAAACACACAGCAGTCCTTGGTAGGTAGCAGTTCTGAAGGCACACTGGGCGGATGTTGTGAGGGCCTGCTCCCATGGCAAGGGGAATGTCGTGATTGTTACACAGAATCTTTATGAATGTTCCATAATACCTAGTTCTTAGAAGGCTAGTTCTCCAGTTACTGGTGTCTGCTGTCTCTCCCTCATGATGGTCTACTTTCTCATGTGTTTGGTAGGTTTTGTTTATAAACTGAACATCAGTAGGGATTTATCTGTGTATGTGTTTGCTAGTCAGTCACATATACCACAAGTTGTGAAAGTTTTTCTGCCAAGTGCTTCAGGGGATTCATCAGTCCAGGGCTGCTTTTTTAAAACATCCATTTGTCAGTCGAAGATTTATTTATTTATTTTAAAATTTACCAGAGGGCATGTGTACACATGTGGGGGGTGGTGGGTATGTCACAATGCCTTCTCCTTGGTTCTCCTCTTGGGATTTCGGGCACACATGCACATGTACTCTGCGTGGACGTGAGCCACACAGTTGACCATGTGAGATCAAGCTGCTTTAACCACCATGCTACCAGCCCGCTCCTCTGTTGGAAAGTTCTATGCCATGCTAGTGGTATAAATATAGACTCATATTCACTTAATCCTGAGTTGGGGATTTGATTTCTCATTGGAAATTTCTGACTTCTCTGAGCTACAGGCATTTGGTTAAAGCCTCTCTTATGACCTTCCCAGTCTCATTTCCCAGTTCTCTTCCCAGAGTTAATTGGGATTCTGAAATGGCCTTTATAACTTGTATCCTGTATAATTTAACTATTTATGTGTGTCTAAAAAAATGGATATAGTACTGACCTGTGGCTTAAAATTTATACTAATGGCAACATATTGTGATTATTTTTTGCAACTTACTCTTTTTTCTGTAAACATACTTTCAGTATTTAAATAAGCTATAAATATAGATTCATCTCATTCACTTAATTCTTGTGTCATACTCCCTGTTAATTTTTTTCTAATAGTTCTTCATTATGACATATACTACCGAATAAATACTCTTTTTATGTATTTGCAAAAGTTTATTTAGTCTATATATTTATTGAAGTACTGGCCTATAAGATTTAGACATCTGTAATTTTATCAAGTACTGACAAACAACTATCCCCAAAGGTTATGCCAGTTTATAATTCTAGGCATTTTTAAGGAGAATATTATATTGTCTCTTTAACATCTAAGCTAAAATCCATTCTAATTTTTTTTCATATGTTGGATATAAAATTTTATTTCATTGTGGTTTTAATAAGATTACTATGAGGGCACGACATGAATTTGGGCTTAACACATGAAAGCTTATTTTTCTTTCATGCAGAGTTTACAGCTGCCTTCCAAGAAGTGATTCAGCAATCCAGCTGTTTCCATCTAGCGGCTAAACTATCTCAAGATGCAGCTGCCACTGTCACTGAGGAACGAAAAGAAAACGCAGATCTCATGCCTTCCTTTCTATGCTTCAGCACAGAAATGACTTGTTTCACTCGTCCACCACCCAGAAATAGTCACATGATCCTGGCTAACATGGTCAGAAATGTAGGGGGAGTGTATGGATATCTGGTGGGCAGTGTATGTTCCTGTTCTTACAACTACCAAATATTCATTTGCCTGCTTCATCCACAGAAGGCAAGGTCCCCTGCCCCCCACCAAGGGAAGTACCTAAAGGCCCATCCAGTCATTCATCCAGTTCAAATTCCTTAAGATCCGGACATGGCTCCTCTTGTCAAAAAGACAAGATAGCTACACCTACGAGCAAACACACAATCTGTCCCTCTCGTCACCACAGTGGTAGAACATTGCAGGATAAGTTCTGAGAACACATTCATTCAGAAAGGGTGAGAAGGGAAACACACAGCAGTCCTTGGTAGGTAGCAGTTCTGAAGGCACACTGGGCGGATGTTGTGAGGGCCTGCTCCCATGGCAAGGGGAATGTCGTGATTGTTACACAGAATCTTTATGAATGTTCCATAATACCTAGTTCTTAGAAGGCTAGTTCTCCAGTTACTGGTGTCTGCTGTCTCTCCCTCATGATGGTCTACTTTCTCATGTGTTTGGTAGGTTTTGTTTATAAACTGAACATCAGTAGGGATTTATCTGTGTATGTGTTTGCTAGTCAGTCACATATACCACAAGTTGTGAAAGTTTTTCTGCCAAGTGCTTCAGGGGATTCATCAGTCCAGGGCTGCTTTTTTAAAACATCCATTTGTCAGTCGAAGATTTATTTATTTATTTTAAAATTTACCAGAGGGCATGTGTACACATGTGGGGGGTGGTGGGTATGTCACAATGCCTTCTCCTTGGTTCTCCTCTTGGGATTTCGGGCACACATGCACATGTACTCTGCGTGGACGTGAGCCACACAGTTGACCATGTGAGATCAAGCTGCTTTAACCACCATGCTACCAGCCCGCTCCTCTGTTGGAAAGTTCTATGCCATGCTAGTGGTATAAATATAGACTCATATTCACTTAATCCTGAGTTGGGGATTTGATTTCTCATTGGAAATTTCTGACTTCTCTGAGCTACAGGCATTTGGTTAAAGCCTCTCTTATGACCTTCCCAGTCTCATTTCCCAGTTCTCTTCCCAGAGTTAATTGGGATTCTGAAATGGCCTTTATAACTTGTATCCTGTATAATTTAACTATTTATGTGTGTCTAAAAAAATGGATATAGTACTGACCTGTGGCTTAAAATTTATACTAATGGCAACATATTGTGATTATTTTTTGCAACTTACTCTTTTTTCTGTAAACATACTTTCAGTATTTAAATAAGCTATAAATATAGATTCATCTCATTCACTTAATTCTTGTGTCATACTCCCTGTTAATTTTTTTCTAATAGTTCTTCATTATTACATATACTACCGAATAAATACTCTTTTTATGTATTTGCAAAAGTTTATTTAGTCTATATATTTATTGAAGTACTGGCCTATAAGATTTAGACATCTGTAATTTTATCAAGTACTGACAAACAACTATCCCCAAAGGTTATGCCAGTTTATAATTCTAGGCATTTTTAAGGAGAATATTATATTGTCTCTTTAACATCTAAGCTAAAATCCATTCTAATTTTTTTTCATATGTTGGATATAAAATTTTATTTCATTGTGGTTTTAATAAGATTACTATGAGGGAAAACTCTTTTTTTCCATAATTATTGGCTTTTCAGATTTCTTCTGTGACTTACCCATTTTCTATTGGGACTTGGTCTTTCTTTTATTGATTTATGAGAAAGTTTTATATTTTTCTGGATAAGGTCCTTTGTTAGTTCTGTTGTATTTTCAGCATTTGCTCCCAGTTTTTGGGTTAGTTACCATCTTAAAGTCCTAGACAAACTTTACTTCATCAAGATGCCTGGCATCTGTTGACTAATAACCTATTTTTCATGCTTTTTCCACCTTCCTGCAGCCTGGTGTGGATGCCATAGGAGCTGGACACAGTCCCTTGTTCCTCTGGGATGCAGGCAGGCCCTGCACTTGCATTAGATTGGCTGGGACTGGTCCTCCTCACTTTTGGTGTATCTCTCGGACTCCTAACAATCTATAGGACCCAGGGTGCACCAGTTACCCTAGACTTCCTGGAACCACTTCACCGGTCAGTGCCTTCAGCATGAGGGATAGAAGTATCACATTTTGAGCAACAGCTCACAAGTGGCCAGAGCCTTTCACAGATTCCAAATGATATGTAGATTCAGGACCACTGAATAGATAACTTTTGATTTGGCACAAAACTTACAAGCCAGGTTTCCCATTGTACTAGGCTTCCTTTATAGGCTGTAAGTTTGTTGGTTTTTTTTTTTTATTTTATTTTTTTATTATCATCATCATAATCTTCTTTATATTACATTGGATTACATATAACTTTACAGTGTATTACATTGTTTTTTCAAAAGGGAATGCCATGCATGTCAGTCAGTACAGAGACATTAATCTCCCCACTTCAACATTCCATATCTTTTCTGTTTTCCCCAATCATTATTTTTATTATTCTAATTATTTTTATAAAACAGTCAATTGCTATTTCTTGTTTTGCTTGTAAAAATACTTTGCCCACCATGAAATACTTCTCAGACCAGTCCAGTTGAGAATACTATACATGTCATCATCAACAGTTAATAAGCCATATCTGTTTCTCACTAACGTCCTGCCTCTCTATTGTTCACTTGCTATCTTTCTCTATCCTCTTCTCTTCACTTACCCCATTCCACACTGTCCTATTCTCATTAAGTACCTTCACTGCTTTTATGTCCTCCGATTTTTTGCTCTCTATCATAGAGTGCGGATAGTCGGTATATATTGAGTGGATACATACAATATCTTTCTTTCATAGCCTGGCTTACTTCACTCAGCAATAGATCCTCCATATCTGACCATTTTCTATCAAATTCCAGGGTCTTGTTATTTTTTATGGCTGAGTAGTAGTCCATAGAATATATATACCACACTTTTCCAATCCATTCATCAGTTTGTGGACATTTAGGTTGGTTCCATGTCTTGGCAATTGTGAATAATGCTGCAATAAACATGGATGTGCAAGCACTTTTCTGACTGAGCGTTCTCCTGTCTTTTGGGTAAATACCCAGAAGTGGGATTGCTGGATCAAATGGTAGTTCTATTTGTAGATCTTTGAGGAACCTCCATATTGTTCTCCACAGTGGTTGAACTAGTTTACATTCCCACCAACAGTGTAGGAGGGTTCCCTTTTCACCACATCCCCGCCAACACTTATCACTTTTTATATTCTTAATCTTTGCCATTCTGACAGGGGTTAGGTGGTATCTCATTGTGGTTTTTATCTGCATTTCCCTTATGATGAGGGATGTCGAGCATTTCCTCATATGCTTTTTGGCTGTTCGTATGTCTTCCTTAGAGAGACTTTTGTTCAGCTCACTTTCCCATCTTTTAATCGGGTTAATCATTTTTTTTCGCATAAGGCACTTGAGTTCCCTATGTATTCTCGTTATCAGTCCCTTGTCTGAGGCATATTTAACAAAAATATTTTCCCATTCTGAGGGTTGTCGGTTCACACTTGTTACTGTGTCCTTTGCTGTGCAGAAACTTCTTAGTCTAATATAGTCCCACTTGTCTATTTTAGGGATTATTGCCTGTGCTTTGGGAGTCTTATTTAAGAAGTCTTTGCCTACTCCAATGTCTCCCAGAGTTTCCCCAGCATTTTCCACAAGTAGTTTTATTGTCTGAGGTCTTAGGTTCAGATCTTTGATCCATTTTGAGTTGACTGTTGTTAATGGTGAAAGATGGGGGTTCAGTTTCATCTTTCTGCAGGTGGATACCCAGTTTTTCCAGCACCATTTACTAAAGAGGTTTTCCTTTTCCCAATGGATTGACTGATATCCTTTGTCAAAGATCAGTTGGCTATAAGCTTTGGGAGTTATTTCTGGGGTCTCTATTCTCTTCCATTGGTCCACATGTCTGTTTTTATGCCAATACCATGCTGTTTTGATGACCACAGCTTTATAGTATATCTTGGGATCAGGGAGTGATATGCCTCCTACTCCATTCTTCTTACGCAGGATTGCTTTTGCAATACGAGGTCTTTTATGGTTCCAGACAAATTCTATAATTGTCTTTTCTAGATCTCTGAAGAATATCTCTGGTATTTTGATTGGAATTGCATTAAACATGTAGATTAATTTGGGTAGAATTGCCATTTTGATTATGTTAATTCTACCAATCCAGGAGCATGGGATGTCCTTCCACTTTTTTATGTCACTTTCAATGTCTTTTTTAAGATTCTCGTAGTTTTCTTTATAAAGGTCTTTGACTTTCTTAGTTAGGTTTATCCCTAGATATCTTATACATCTTGTGGCTACGGTGAAAGGGATTCCTTTCTTCAGCTCTGCTTCATTCAACTTGTTGTTCATAAATAGAAATGCTATAGATTTTTGGATATTGATTTTGTATCCTGCCACCTTACTGTATTCACTTATTACTTCAAGCAGTTTTTTCATGGATACCTTTGGGTCTTCTAAGTATACCATCATGTCATCTGCAAATAAAGATATTTTCAACTCTTCTTTGCCTATTCGAATGCCTTTAATACTGTTCTCTTCTCTGATTGCAATAGCTAAGACTTCCAGTACTATATTAAAGAGCAGTGGAGAAAGTGGGCAGCCTTGCCTAGTACCTGTTTTCAGAGGAAAAGCTTTCAGCTTTTCCCCATTCAGTATAATATTAGCTGTAGGTTTTTCATAGATTGCTTTTATTGTGTTCAGAAATGACCCTTCTATACCAATCTTACTGAGAGTCTTAATCATAAAAGGATGTTGTATTTTATCAAACGCTTTCTCCGCATCAATTGAGATGATCATATGGTTTTTATCTTTCTTTCTGTTAATGTGGTGTATTACATTTATGGTCTTGCGTATATTGAACCACCCTTGCATCCCTGGTATAAAGCCTACCTGGTCGTGATGAATGATCTTTGTTATATGTTGTTGGATACGATTTGCGAGTATCTTGTTGAGAATTTTCGCATCTATATTCATCAATGATATTGGTCTGTAGTTTTCCTTTTTTGTCATATCCTTATCTGTTTTGGGGATGAGGATGATGGAGGCTTCATAAAATGAATTTGGAAGGTTTCCTTCCTTTTGAATCTTTAGAAATAATTTTAGTAAGATAGGGGTTAATTCTTCCTTGAAAGTTTTGTAGAATTCACAAGTGAAGCCATCTGGGCCTGGGCTTTTCTTTGTTGGGAGATTATTAATTACTGATTCAATCTCCTGGCTTGTTATAGGTCTATTCAGATTCTCTATGTCTTCCTGATCCAATCTTGGTAGTTTATATGCATCCAGGAATTTGTCCATCTCCTCCAGGTTATCTTGTTTGTTGGCGTAAAGTCGCTCATAGTATCCTCTAATGATATTATGTATTTCTGCTATGTCCGTGGTAATATTGCCTGTTTCATCACATATTTGATTAATCTGGTTTCTTTCTTTCTTCTTCTTGATCAGTCTAGCCAATGGAGTATCAATCTTGTTGATCTTTTCAAAGAACCAGCTTTTGCTTTCATTTATTTTCTGTATGGTTCGTTTATTTTCTATTTCATTTATTTCTGCTCGAACCTTTATTATTTCTTTTCGCCTGGCATTTTGGGGGTTCGTTTGTTGTTGTTTTTCCAGTTCTCTGAGGCATGATGATAAGTTATCTACTTGCCATCTTTCCATCCTTTTCTTATGTGCACTAATTGCTATGAATTTCCCTCTTATGACTGCTTTTGCTGTGTCCCATAGGTTCTGGACACTTGTGTCCTCATTATCATTTGTTTCCATAAATTTGTTTATTTCAGCCTTAATTTCTTCAGTAGTGAAGAAGTCATTCAGAAGTAGGTTGTTCAGTTTCCATGTGTTCGTGTGTTTTCGGGGTTGTTTCTTGAAATTAATCTTGAGTTTAATTCCATCATGGTCAGAGAAGATGCTGGGTACAGTTTCTATGCCTTTGAATCTGTAAAGGCTTGATTTGTGTCCTAATATATGATCTATCTTTGAAAAGGTTCCATGTCGGGGTGAGAAAAATGTATATGTTGTGGATGTAGGGTGGAAAGTTCTATAGATATCTGTCAAGCCCATTCCATTTATAGTATCATTTAAGTCCTGTATCTCTCTATTTATTTTCTGTCTAGAAGATCTGTCTATAGGAGATAACGGGGTGTTGAGATCTCCAACAATTATAGTATTTTTCCCTATGTCTCCTTTTAGCTCCAGCAGTCTTTCCTTCACATATTTAGGCGCACCTGAGTTGGGTGCGTAGATATTTATAAGGGTTATATCTTCTTGCTGGATTACCCCATCTACTATTATATAATGCCCTTCTTTGTCTCTTCTTACAGTCTTTGTTTTAAAATCTATTTTGTCTGAGATCAATATCGCTACTCCAGCCTTTTTCTGATTTCCATTTGCATGGAATATCTTTTTCCAGCCCTTGACTTTTAGTCTATGTATATCTTTATCCATAAAGTGAGTTTCTTGTAGGCAACAGATAGAGGGTTTCTGTTTTCTTATCCATTCAGCTAGTCTATGTCTCTTAACTGGGGAATTTAATCCATTGACATTCAATGTAATTATCGATATTTCCATACCTGATCCTATCATTAAGTGAGCCATTTTCTTAGTTGTTTTTTGTTCTCGTATAACTGTCTCTGATTTTTTAGTTTTCCTGGTATAGTACTCCCTTCAAAACCTCTTGAAGAGCTGGTCTGGTGTTGGTAAATTCCTTCAAATTTTGTTTATTTGAGAATGTTTTTATCTTTTTTTCCCATATAAAAGATAATTTTGCCGGGTATAGTATTCTTGGTTGAAATTGTTTTTCACTCAACACTTTGACTATGCTTCCCCATTCTTTCCTTTCCTGCATTGTTTCTGCTGAGAGATCCGATGTTAGCCTGATGGGGTGACCTTTGTAAGTAACCTGGCGTTTCCCTCTTGCCAACTTTAGTATCTTGTCTTTATCTGTTGTTTTTGCCAGTCTGGCTATGATGTGCCTTGGAGATGATCTTCTTGGGTTGATTCTACTTGGGGTCCTCTGTATTTCTTGGGTCTGGATATTTGAATGCCTTTCTAGATTTGGAAAGTTTTCTTCCAGGATCTCATGGAATAAATTTTCCAGGCCCTTATTATTTTCTTCCTCCTCCGGAATACCAATTATCCGAATGTTGGGGCGCTTGATGGTGTCCAGTATTCCTCGTATATTATCCTCATTTTTCATGGTTGTTTTCTCAATCTTCTTGATACTTTTATCTAGGTCAGATGTTTTGTCTTCTACGTTAGAGATTCGGTCTTCTGCCTGGTCTAACCTACATTTAATGCTTTCAAGGGAGGTTTTGATTTCCTCTATCACATTCTTCAAACCTAGAAGTTCCATCTGGTTCTTGTTTAGGGTATCCATTTCTTCTTTCAAGTCATTAAAGGACTTCCTCATCTCCTGGAGCTCCTTGTCTCTTTTCTCTTCCATCTCAGTTAGTTTGGTCACTACAAATATTCTGAATTCCTTATCAGACATGTCCACGACGTCCATTGTATTGACTGTGGGTGATGTAGGATTGATGATTTCCCTTGACGGAGAGGCCTTTTGTTGGTTGCTCATATTTCTTGAGCCTTTGCGATTGTTTTTAGTCATCAGGTAATCTATATGTTTCTTGCCAACTTATTTCAGGTATCTCTGATTCATAAAAGTTGTACAGGCTTAGAAGATTGATGATTTCTCTTATGGTTGGCCTACCTATTACTCACAATTACCATTAACTGTTGCCACTAGCCCTGGAAGGCCCAAAGTGCTCGCTGTTTCTAAGGAGTAGTGAGCCTTCAACTGACCAAACAAGCAACACCCCAAGAGCAAAGAAAAACAAAATTTTTTAAAGGTTTTTGCTATAGGGTGCATGCGCTCACCAGAGAGACAGAGAGAGAGAGAGAGAGAGAGAGACAGAAAGCGAGAAATCACCCCCTAGGGAGATGGCCACGCTACAATCCCTTCTCCTCCATTCTCCTCTTGGGATCTTGGGCACGCATACACATGTGCCTCGTGTGAGTTTAAGCCACCAGGTCCGGGACTCGAACCAAGGTCAGCTACAGGGGAGTCCAGTGACAAAGTCATTACACTAACTGCTGGTCCCGAGGTTGTAAGGTTTAATTCTGAGGGAGCATCATGGAAGCAGGGGAGCAATTTCTATTATAGCCTCTCCTTAATGTTTCTGAGACATTGACGACCTCACTTCTCTGATAAGACTCCCCAAGCTCATGGAGCTCATTCTGTCTTCTATGCTTACAGCTTTCAGTACTCTTTTAGCTGGACACTTAGGGCTTACTGTTTTCTACTGTAGGTTCCCTTACTGTATCAGTGATCACTCACTGACCTGCATGCTCCTCAAAGTTAAATCCGTGTCTCAGACCCCTTTGTCTCTCTTGGACTTACTGAGGACAATCCTTTCTAATGAAAAGCATCTACTTTTTTTGACACACAGTATCTGTAGACCCAAATGAGATTTCTTTCATAATAATAAGAAAAAGAGGAAGAGGAGGGAAGGTGGAGAAGAAGCTAAAATCAATGGAGTGCTAACTGCATGCCGACACTGTGTAAACGGCAGTAACACACGACACACATCATATTGGTTGCTAAAGCAGGCATCACTATATTCCACACTTTACACATGAGAACACTGAGTGCCTGAGAGGTTACAAAACATCCCCCAAGGAGAGGCAGTGGTGCAGTGACAATACAAGTGGACTCAATGGGGAAGGTCTGGGGTTTGCATCTGCCTGTGATTGGACCTGTGGAGACTGGGGGTAGGAAGATGCATTAAGGTACTGTTGGGGGTTCCTATTCCTCTGTCTCTCTTTCTGTCTCTGTCTGTCTTCTCTCTCTCTCAGAAAAATAAGTAAATAAATAAATAAATAAACTTTTAAACGTTTTGTCCAAAGATTACACCATTGCGAGAGTTGGAACATTAGCCCCTATTTTTCTGATTCTGGATTATAAGTTCTTAAATGTAAGGAGAAGTGAAGGCATAGGACAGACCAAGTTAGCTGGGAGAGGGGATTGTGAACATCCCCACACCAGGAATTGCCTTTGCTCAAGAGTGGTAGGTCATGTACTTTCTAGTAGAAAGAACCGTCAATTTTCAGTTTATGATTTTGGGGTTAGCAGGTGACATGGAGGATCAGGTGGCTGGATTTCACCTCGCTGACTCTACAGTTTGAGTCTCAGCCCAGATTCTGGGGCTTGAAAATCATGCCAGGTATGTGTGAGTGGCCACCCAAAATCCCAAGAGAACTGAGGAGAAGGGATTGTGGCTTGGGGGAGATTTCCCACTTTTCCTCTCTGTCTGTCTCTGTCTCTCTCTGGTAAGTGTACATGCCCTATAGGAAAAAAAATAAAAGTCAATGCTTTGTACTAGAAAGGATTGTCATAATTAGGACCAGGAGAGACAAAGAGATTTGTGCCCTGTCCTTGAGGAGCATATTGTCCAATATAAGATGGTATTGTGGGCTCCCAGGGGTAACAGGTGTGTCCAGAGATTTGAGAAGGGAGTCAGAATTTAGGGGCCCACCAGGCAGAAAGGGCACTGCATGCCAACTTGCCTCTGTGCCACTTAGCCTCCAGCCGTTTTGATTATTGGGGTCTTCTCTTTCATGTGACCATTTCATAGAGAACATGACTTCCCCCAGAACTCACTACCTATCTGACCCTTACAAAACCGACACTCTCGCCAGCCTGTCAGTCTGACACCACGCCCAGGCACAGCAATCATGCCTGCTCAGCTTTCCCACAGATGGGTACTGTTTCCCAGAATGAAGGGCAGAAAGTGGTAATTTTTTCCTGCCATGATAACATCCCCAAAATTAGGGGAGGAGGGTGGTAGGAAAACTAGGAAGTGATATTTTACAAGGTAATGCTTTATCTTCTCCTGCAGATGCAGCCAGAGGTGAGGGTTTCTTTTCTAAGAAGCGGGTGAAGACATCAGGGCCCCACATCTGGTGGGGTCTATGTCCACAGAGTCTGGCAATCCTTTTACAGAACCTCCCTAGTTGGGAATCTAAAACTGTGCAGACAAAAAGTATAACATCAGTGAGGATTTGTCTGACCAATGAAGACCAATTCTGAGTGTTCCCTGCTGGGCCTCCTAATGCCCTGGGACACTCTGCTAAATTACCTATTAAGAATATTTTCCTCAGTCACTTGTGTTAGATTATAGGCTATAAACTGCTTATTGTTGCCTGTCCCCACTAAATAGATAGCAATCATTTTAATGCAAGCAGCTGTTGGGCTGGCTTCCCCCAGATGCTTTGCCCAGGGACGCGCGTCCTTCAGTGTTCTCCTTCATCAAGTGCCGTTCTGATTGTTTTTCTGCTCCACTGCATACCACACACATGGTGGTGGTGGGGGGGTATGAATTTTCCTTACAGAGCTTTGTTTGGATACAGGATTTCTAAAAATACCCCAAAAGAATTGAAGGTGCAGGGGTAGGGGAATTAAACTGTATGAAATCTTATGATTCAAGTTCTCATCACAGACTCTTTTTTTTTTTTTTAAGTTCATTTATTTATTTCTTCCATAAGACAGAGAAAGAAGTGGGAGGCAGGGGGAGAGAAAGAAAGACAGGCACCCCCAACAAGGTCCTCACAGCACCCTCCACCTACAGGCTCAGCAAGGCTATGGAGGTCCTGGGGACCTTTCATACGTGGGTGCAGCTCTGCCAACACCGTGCTACCACCTGGCCTTATTGACTTTTTAAACAATGATCTCAGAAGTACCAACCCATTTTTGACCTCCAGCAGTAAAAATACAGAATTTTGTACCACATTTATTGAAGATATGTTCATATGTATTTATCAAAGATATGCAGCATTTCTATCTTTATATATTTACTGAAGATATATATTTTTGGAACATTTTATTTGGAGGTGATAGATTATATATGGATTATATTTGTCACTCAATAATTCTTCACTGAGGCTTTACTATGTCCCAGGGCACTGTGATAAATATTGGTGTCAGTTACTCTTGTAGAAGAGACAGACTGATCAAATAATTATATAAATTGCAATATGATCTGAGGGAAAATTTAAGTAACTAACAAAATGCCAAATCTAGTCATGTATAAAGATTTTCCTAAGCTGCATTTGAGCTGAAATGCAAAAGGTAAATGGAGTTACCTCAGCAAGGGAAGAGGAAAAAAATGAGGAAGAGATTTCCAGGAAGAAAGGTCTATTTGAGGGCTGGGTGGTAGAAATGAGCATTGTGCATGATAAGAATCAAGGGAAGGCTGGAGTCCCTGTGTCAAAGACAGACAGAACAGCATAGGTGTGGCTGGAGAGGTGGGCAGGGTCTAGCTCCAGTAGGGCTTCAGAGATTACATGAAGAGGAGCCTGGCCTCTTTCCTGAGACGAATAGGGAACCATTGGAGGCTCTAGTATTTAGGGCCACAGAAAGAAACTGCTTGTAGTGAGGAATGATTGCCACATGCTTATATCTTATACTTATAAATACTGAGGACATGTGGCCCTTTTTGAGACAGTTTGATTGTATTTGCTGACTGTCTCTCTTGAGCAGGCTACAGAAACAAACTCCCTTCTTCAGGCTGTGCCTCTCATTTCACTGGCTGTGAGAAGCAGCAGCCAGACTTAGTTGGCCCGTAACAAGACTGGAAGAAACTTGGCAGCCTTTAAATCATACTCATCTTTTGCTGTGGGATAACAGAGGGTCCGAAAAGAGCATGAACTTGGGACCAGCAGTTAACATAATGGCTATTTCACTGGACTCCCATGTAGTCAACCGCGGTTCAACCTGGACCTGGTGGCTTAAACTCACGCCAGGCGCCCAAGATCCCAAGAGGAGAATGGAGGAGAAGGGATTGCAATGTGGCCATTCCCCTGGGGGGTGATTTCTCGCTTTCTGTCTCTCTGTCTCTCGCTGTCTTTCTGGCGAGCACACACACCCTATAGCAAAAACCTCTCCAAAAAAAGAAGGGGAAAAAAAAGAAAAGAGCAGGAACTTGAGCCAAAAGTAGAGTTTTCCTCTACTATCTCTACCACGCCGCCTCTATCAGCATATTCTTCCAGGATTAGACCCTGTGCCTTCATTTTTATTATCCAAGACAAATTCCTCTTTCTCTCAGTCATCAAAAACACACCCTGGCAATACCCCACTCTGAGAAAACTGACTTTATCTAATGGTTATATTTCTAGACTCCATGACCTCATTGCTTGGAAGACCTGAACATTATCTGCCTTTTATAGCTCTATATCCTGAGCTCACCTCAATGGCTGGATTGAGACAAACAAGGGACACTCTTTTT